>NW_028235260.1:0-8296 GCF_977035675.1 Penaeus japonicus | reverse complement strand
TTATTTCATATATTTCACACAGGCGAGGAGAGCAAACAGGCTAGCACGACAGACTTCGAACTTAAGAGAGAAGTAGACAGTGACAAATAGACGGTCAGACATCAGACAGAGAAGGAGGGAAGGGATGGAGGGGGGGGGGGAAGGGAAGGAGGAAGGGAGGGGAAGGGAAGGACTTTGCAAACAGTGGAAGAGGAGGAGGAAGAGAGACAAACCGAAAGAAACAGAGGAGAAACCATAGAGCAAGAGACACGCAGACAGATACAACGAACTAAAAACAACAAACTAAAAAACAGAGAAATACAGAAACAGCATTAAAAAGAATATGGAAAAGAAGAGAAGATAGGAAAAAAAATATATATATAATGCATCAGAAGTGGAAAAGGGTGGGGATCATCAGTCGGTCTTCCGGGCCACCTGCAATACTGGAGTGAGGTGTAAGGTGTCGAGGTAGGGGGGGGCGGAGGGGGGAAGGGGGGTAGGAGGTGTCAAAGGGAGGGTGTTATCCTTTCCTCTCCGTGCAGCTGGGGGGTGTCAGCGAGCTGCGCCTGCACACATTTGTTCCCATCCTTCATTGTTAATTGGAAGTGTGAAGGTAGTCGCGGTGTGATGGGGGTCTGGCTATCTTTCTGTTGCTCTGTCTCTCTCTCGCTTTTCTCTCTCTCTCTCTCTCTCTCTCTGTCTCTCTCTCTCTTTCCTTCTTCCTCTCTCTCTTTCTCCGTCATGGAAAATAATTAAATCAATAGTAGTGCCTAACAACAAACACCACACTGAATATCGTACAAATTCTACACAAAGCACAGAACATTTTAACTTATTTTCAAAAATAGGAAAAACAACTTATGAACAAACAAATGCGTCAACATTACAACAAAATATATATATCAGGATTATGCCTACATTTAATATTTTCAGACCACAACCAGTTAATGTGGAGACTATTATCCTAGTAATAAAACAGCTTCGCGAAACAAATGCTGTAGGAGCAGACGGTATTGCTAAGTGAGTTTATTAAGGATGTCCACAGCAACCGCACATTATTGGCGGTCAATAATAACACTTGCCTGGTCACTGGTGTTTTTCCGTCGCTTTGAAAACTGGATAGTAACACCAATTTTAAATCGGGAGATATAGACGGCGTGACGAATTACGCCACTTTACAATACTCCGTCTATCTAAAGTTCTTTAGAAATTGTAGCAAATCAACTAACGAGTTTCTGGAGGCCAAAACCCTATTCTCTAAAAACACAGCATGGCTTTAGAAAGACAATAGGTTATCCACTGAAAACAGCGTTATTAACAAATAACTGATCAAATTTTATGGCTAACATAGACAAAAATCCGGTAAATTACACACATTAGGTGATTTTCCAAAAGCTTTTGACAGTTGTAAAATCACAAAATTCTCTTAACAACACTAAGATCACATAGAATGATAGTTTTTGGTTTTAGCCGCTATTTAAAATACTAGAAATCAATCTGTAAAAAATAATGAAAGAATATCATCGAGACAACCAATATATTTTTGTGTTCCACAAGGATCTATTTTAGGCCAATCTATTTAACAATTTTCATAACTGAATTATCAACCCCTTGCTCATGACTGCCTTGCTAGTGCGTCCGCCGTGATTCACTGTTTCTTTCATAGTGATTCAGTAAATAAACTTAAATACAGTAATCAGAAATACTCCAAAAAACACTCTTACACAAACTAAAATATATTTTGGAAGTAATTGGGTTTAAAATTAAAAATCCACTAATAAAAACTCATGCATATTCATAGGTAGTCGACAGAACATTGCCAAAATCCCCATTCGACACAACCATAGGGGATGGGTTGAAAGGGCCACCCTATCAAACAAACATTACTGGCAGTGAATAGATTTGTGGAGGTACACTTGGGGACCGAGATACATGTCACATTTGAATAATCACACGTTGATAACATACACAGGAAAGTAATGGGCTTGATGAAATATTTCTAATCACATAAAAAATCAAATCACTATCGGATAGCTAGAATCATGGTCGTGTGCAAACCTAGCTCTTAGTGCATAATAATATGGACTGGCATTAAAAGGTTTGGGGGGGCTTCACCAACAAAATTCCCAAAATAGCAAATTAAGGTACAAAAAATCACAAAAACTGTGCTGCAAGAATGTTGGGGGATACTGGGTAATGGGTTTATTAAATATGATCACTCATTACCCCACATATACAAAATTTGTAAAATAGTTTGAGGGTAAAGTTCATCCTAAGTTGCAGTTATGTTACCTGTCTCTTTGACTATCCAATTTTGGGATACATGAGACTCTAATTCTATCATGGGTTATTCCCCTGCAAAACTGTTATAGGGAATACAGTTGGCATCCTCCAATAAACGCCAGGTGAATTCCCTATATGTAAAAAGATGTCAAATACAGAAAAAGGGGCAAGACACGAATGCAAATTCGGGACGCGAAAATGTGGAACTTGTTACCAGATAACATTGAAAAACATTAACATGCTTTTGTAATTTCAAATCGAAAATTGAAAGAACACCTCTACCTCGGTTCAGTGTCATATAGTATCGTATTTCTGTAAGACTAACCATTGAACTTATGAATAATAGTGTTTGATATCTGCATCTGAGTCTGTCCGGCTTAGACAACCTCTCTATGTTCTTCCAGTCAGCCCTCTCTCGCTTCATTTCTCTCTCTCTCCATCTCCCTCTCTCTCATCCTTTCTCTCTGCTTCTCTTATCTCGTCTCTCTCTCTCAGTCTCCCCCCCCCTCTCTCTCTCTCTCTCAGTCTCCCCCCCCCTCTCTCCGTCCCCCCCCCCCTCTCTCTCTCTCAGTCTCTCTCTCTCATAAAAATCACCCCCCATTTTCCTTCCATCGGAAAGACCTTCCGCAAAGTTCCACCGACTCTCCCCTTCACCACGCTGTTGCAGTTGTTGCAGAGGTGGATTCCGTAGGACCGTAGCAACGCCCTTTCCATGTCCTATGGCTTCTCGGCAGCTCTCCCAAAGTTGGCTCATGGCTGTCCTTGTCATGAACACTGCTTTCAATTTGGTGTGTGTGTGTGTGTGAGAGAGTGTGTGTGTTGGTGTGTGTGTGTGTGTGTGTGTGTGTGTGTGTGTGTGTGTATATGTTATGTGTTTCTTGGTTGTATGTGTGTGTGTGTGCTTATTTGTGTGTGTGTGTGTGTTTGTTGAATTTGTGTTTATGTGTGTATGCGTGTGTTTTTGTTGATGTTTGTTTGTTTGTGTATGTGTTTGTTTGGTGTGTGTGTGTGTGTGGTGTTTGCGTGCGTGTGTGTGTGTGTATATGTACTTGTGATATTGTCCTAAAATTGGGGCTGTTATACGGATCCAAACAATGCATATGAATAGCAGAAACTCGAAAAATGGAGACAAACAAACTAGCATTTTTTTTTTTTTAGTATGTACAAAATAAATAACTTACAACCCAATTAAAACACATCCCTAAATAACCAAACTAGATAAACAAATAAAGTAAAAACAAACACACCCAAAAAAATAACAAACAAAACTCGGACCTAGACACAACCAACGGAAACAAACAAACAAACAAAAAGCAAAACTCCAATACCCATACCCAAATTTCCCTCAAGACCCTGAACAAGGACAGAAAGATACAAACAAACACACACACAAACACAGGTGTAGGAAACCGCACTTAAGAAGATATTAATATATGGAGAGTAACCGTCACACATTCCATCGTGACGCAATTACACCTGTCTTTTCCGGGTTATGTTATGGTAGCCGGTAGGATTGGATACTGAATAATTGTAGGTTTGATTTGTTTTTGTAGGTTCACGAACTCTTGTTTAAAGTGTATAAGAAACGGTTGGGTATCTGTTCTTGTTGGGTTTTGGTTTTGTTTTATGATCATAAAGATTTTTTTTTTAATCAGGTTTATATAAATCGTAATAAAATCGCATTATTTAAACTTCTATAAGTGCCTTTGAGAGGAAGTATGATTTAACCTTAATCCTTTTTTCTTTTCTTTTCTTTACTTTTCTTCCGTAAATCCTCATCCAAAACTAAACACAGACGAAAGATAAAAAAAGAAAGAAAATCAAATCAAAGAGAAAGAGAAAAGAAAAACGAAAAAGAAGAGAAACTCGATTACAAACACAAACACACACACACACAGACACACACACACACACACACACACACACACGCACTTTCGCGCCAAAATCGATCCTTATGGTACCCGAAGGCCGGCTCGACGTTAAATACAGTTTATCATTTCCGAAGGAGTCGTAATTGGCGCCTCTGTCGTCAATATTAGAGGTTAGAGGCCACGGAATTAGAAGGTGATTAAGGCTAGCTCCTCTGGGACGCATGAGGTAGAAGAAGGAGGAGGAGGAGGAGGAGGAGGAGGAGGAGGAGGTAGGATGGAGGAGGAGGAGGAGGAGGAAAGGAGTAAGGAGGTGGGAGGAGGAAAAGGTAGAAGGGGAAAGGAAGATAAGGCGGAGAGAGGAGAATGAGGAGGATGGGGAAGGAGGGAGGAGGAGAAGGAGGGAGGAGGAGGAGTAAGAAAATAGGAAGAGAAGGAAGAGGAAGACGAGGAGGCAGTGAGGACGAGGAGGAGGAGGAGGAGGAGGAGGAGGAAGAGAAGAAGAAGAAGAGAAGGAGGAGGAGGAGGGGGAGGAGGAGGAGGAAGGGGACGAGGACGAGGAGGAGGAGGAGGAGGAAGGATATTTAGGAGGAGAGGGGTGGAGAAAGAGCGAGAAGGAGGGGAGGAAGAGCTTAGGAGGAGGAGGAGGAGGAGGAGGCGGAGGAGTAGGAGAAGGCGGGGAGGAGGAGGAGGATAAAAAGGAGGAGGAGGAGGAGGAGGAGGATAAGGAGAGAAGGAGGGGAAGGAGGAGAACTGAGGCTGGAGGAGAAGGAGGAGAGGAGGAGGAGGAGTGTGGTGGGGAGGAGGAAGGGAGGAGGAGGAGGAGGTGGTGGAGGAGAAGGAGGAGGAGAGGAGGAGGAGGAGGAGGTGGAAGAAGCATGACTAAGAAGAGGAAAAGAAGAAAGGATTTAAAGAAGAAAGAAGGAAGAAGAAAGAAGAAGGAGAACACGACGGAAGAAAAGAGACAGAAGAAATCAATAATAAGAAGAAGACATAAGCAAGTAGTAGTAGAATAAGAAGAAGAAGAAGAAGCGATGTAGAAGATGAAGAATAAAGAAAGTGAAAAGCGAAGAAGATGAGAAGGAAGAGGAAAGGAGAGATTAGTAGAGAAGGAGGGCAAAAAAAAAAAAAAAAAAAAAAAAAAGGTGGGGTGTGGTTGGTGTTTTTAGGTGTGGGGAATAAAAAAAAAAAAAAAAAAAATACATTTAGCCAGGGTAGAACCTCGTGCTTATTAAGGACTGTTGTTATTTTCATCCCGCTGGTCTACCTTTGCGCTTGTCGACGTTCGTCTGTCTTGTGTTGTTTCGGTTCGGGGGTCGGGGTGCGTTTCGGAGCTTCATGTGTGTATGTGTGTGTGTGTATGTGTGTGTGTGTTTGTTTGTTCGTGTTTGTGTGTGTGTTTGTGTTTGTGTGTGTGTTTGTGTTTGCGTGTGTGTTTGTGTTTGTGTTTATTTGTATGTCTGTGTTTGTGTCCGTTTGTGATCGTGTGTGTGTGTTTGTGTTTATTTGTGTGTGTCTTTGTGTTTATTTGTGTGTCTGTGTTTGTGTCCGTTTGTGATCGCGTGTGTGTGTTTGTGTTTGTATGTGATCGTTTGTGTGTGCGTGATCATTTGTGTGTGTGTGTGTTTGTGTTTGTTTGTGTGTCTGTGTTTGTGTGTGATCGTTTGTGTGTGTGTGTGTTTGTGGGTGATCGTTTGTGTGTGTGTGTGTGTGTTTGTAGATGATCGTTTGTGTGTGTGTGTGTTTGTGGGTGATCGTTTGTGTGTGTGTGTTCGTAGGTGATCGTTTGTGTGTGTGTGTGTTTGTAGGTGATCGTTTGTGTGTGTGTGTGTTTGTGGGTGATCGTTTGTGTGTGTGTTTGTAGGTGATCGTTTGTGTGTGTGTGTGTGTTTGTGTGTGATCGTTTGTGTGTGTGTGTGTGTGTCCGTTTGTGATCGTCTGTGTGTGTGTTTGTGTTTATTTGTGTCTTCGTTTGTAATCGTTTGTATGTGAGAGAGATGGATAGATAGGTAGATAGATAGAGAGAGAGAGAGAGAGAGAGAGAGAGAGAGAGAGAGAGAGAGAGAGAGAGAGAGAGAGAGAGAGAGAGAGAGAGAGAGAGAGAGAGAGAGAAAGAGAGAGAGAAAGAAAGAAGAAGAGAAAGAAAGAGAGCGCATCAAGGGATAATCATTCACAATCGGAAGTCTCAAATTATGAATGGTTCTGATGTTGATTACCTTAGTGATATTCACTTTTATTATTGCAATCACCATTATTGTTGCTCTTATTACATCTCGTAATTTTTGGGTAATTTTATTTTTTCAAGAAAATGAAACTAATAAGAAGAGATGAAGCAATTTGCATTTTGTTTACCTCCCCCCACTTCCCCCTTCCCCCCTCCCTCCCCACCCACGTTGTTCATCCCCCTACCCCCCCCATCCCCTCCCTCAAAAAAAAATTAAGTAATCAAAAACAACGCAAATTGCAATAGTTGCTCTATTCGCACATGTTGCATATTCATTGAGTTTAATTAAATAAATCTGATGTTTTTTTTTTATGTTGATGTTTCATTGCTCAATATTGGTTGCATAAACTGTACTGGGCAAGGCTTAAATAAATTTCACATTCTTTCACTTAAACTGTATCTAGTTCTATTAATCCGGTGACCGGATTGCTTCGTAATTCCTCTAGTTAAAATCATACAAAGTGCAAAAAATTAACCCTTTCAATCTTGAAGATACTAATGCATGTATTTCAACTTGACGAGTTTTTTTCATGAATAGATTGAAAATGCGTAATTTCTTGTTGAATTTTTGTGTCTTTGTTGTTATGTGGATTTCCTAGTTATGTTATAAATATTATAATATAGCTGGAAGCGAATTATAAATCTAAGGAGAAGAGAGAATTATTATTTTTTAAAATATCACGCACATTGTTTTATTTTTTTAAAAAGGTGTTTTTTAAGTGTTGTCTAGATACCAGGGGGGGAGGGGGGCGACCCCATACTAGATAACTTTGCAATGGTTTAAAAGAAAAATCTATTTGATATATTATAATAATCTAAATATAACGATGGAGACATTTATATCATAAATCCTCATGTAATTATTACAAGCTATACTCACCAACCTACTCAAACTCAAAACCTCAACAAATCACTCTCACTCCAAACACCCCCCTCCTCACACTCCACCACACCAACTCACCTTCACCGCACACCCCACCCCCCTCTTAAAAAAAAAAATAAAAAAAATTATGTGTTCAGATATAACAAGCCGCAACGCAAAAATTTCCTTTTTCATATTTTCCCCGCCTCAAATTCCCTCCCCGCCCACAACAAAAACCAAACAACACATAACACCCACTACGACACGCGCAGGCTGGCTCTCTACGTATTAGTAAAGAAAAGCGTATCCCCACTTTTCAAGGTTATCGACACACCAGATCGTATTAATTTTTATCCCACAAATCGGGACGCGATTAGAGCGTATATTCCTCCCATCCTCCTTTTCAAGTAGCGAGCAACCCATTTCCCCTTTTCTCGAGGTTTTGATATTTGAGCATAATGAATCCCCTTTATGAGCGTATCCACTTCTATCCGCGCCATCCTGCTACAACTCAATTCACTTACCCTCTTCCGGTAGCTAACTAGAACGTATCCACATGTGTCTCCACCGCAAAAACAAATACATCGCATCCACATTTCTCCACACGCGACGAGCTTAAAACGAATCCACTTCCCTCAACCACGTTCAACAACCAATTACAAACAAAAACTTAATAACCAGCCTCCTCTTGCCACCGACCAGGCTAGAACGTATCTCCAGATATCCCCGGTATCATAACTGGTTGAAAAGTGTCATAACCTCTTCCCGGCGCGCTGACAGTAGGCCTGGTAAATAGCCGTGGGTCGTGACCTCACTTTTGACCTACTTCTCGCGCGATTTAATCCGTTCCTCCTTTGATCGTGCGGACTATTTTTGGAATGTTTTTTCTCCCAAAACCGGATGGCATTTTGACGTTTCGCCTTTGAGATGAGATGAGATGGGCGGATGCGGCGGGTTGGGGAATAGAGATCTATTTATGCGACAGATGTAAGGGAGTAAGAGAGAGAGAAAAATAGAGAGAGAGAGAGTATGCGACAGACGTAAGGGAGTAAGAGAGAGAGAGAGAGAGAGAGAGAGAGT
>NW_028235259.1:0-2500 GCF_977035675.1 Penaeus japonicus | reverse complement strand
TCAGAATGAAGAAAAAATGTGTTATTGCCGCGGGCACGATAGCCATTATTCGACTACAGAAGTTTTAGTTAACTTGGTGGAAAGGTTGTCAATTATTGCTCTAAAGCCATTATGCTTTCAAAGGCTGTTAGCCAGCATGTGTAATTACATGGATTTAGTGGTTAACCCACAGGACGTGTGGTAACAGTTACTGTACCGCGCATTCAAAACCAGTGGCCGGGCGGCACAGTTATTGTGCCGCCATTCAATTGATTTAGGCTAATAATTCAAAAACGCCCCGGCACATTTGGGGTAAATTCAAGGCTAGATTTCCCCTGTCGTGGATGGGTTAATGTTTAATGGAGGTATAAGGAAGGAATAAATTCCTGACCATATTATTCTTTTCCACAATTACGCATTATATATATGCAGTTTCAGTTCTCTGACTTGTGTACAACATCTACATTCAGCAGCAAAGCTTGCTCATGTTGTCTTACACTAGTAGAATAGCCAGGCCATATAGATATCCTTGAAGGGAGAAAACAATACTTATGAAATGTATTTTCAAAAAGTTGGATACTAACATTGTTTTGGCAGAAATCTTGACAATTTTTTTTTAATTTTTTAAAAAAAATTTTAATTTTTTTTTTAAATAAAGTCTCTCACTTTCTCAGATGTAATTACTAACTTGTATCTTTCATCTCGTGCTGCAGCTTTTGGGTTGAAGTGGTTGCGTCCTATGAGTTGCAGACCTAGGTGTTCAAGCCACTGTCTCAATTTTATATTCATAATCTGTAGCCCTTGGGAATGCCATTTGTGAAAGTTCTTGATAATACTTGATGTTAATTTGATAGACAGAACCATCACTTCTCTTTTTGATGAAAGCTCTGTAATCTGGATTCATGAAATGATATTAAGGACACATTGAAGGAAAATGGATTGTTTAAACTCATTTACATGGAGATTATTATTGCGTACGATGTTGGGTGGGCTAGATGACAATTGCACAGTGATTAGTGCGAAACATCCTATGCGATGCTGCAATGTGATAATCAGGGTTTTTGTATTTGTTTACATCATTTTCACAAGAAAATAAAAATGTGTCTATAGAAATGGAACCCTTATGATTATGCAAATATGTAATGATGTAAAACATACATTTTGAGGGAGAAATCATAACATGATAGAAGGTCACACGCTAGGAGAGAAATATTTGCATGACATGATATCACATCACACAGAGCAAATGGGTTAACACAGAGTGCCTACACCACACTGAACATAAGATATAACTGGGATAGCTGCATCTATACATATACCAGAAGCTCATTTGCTTCCTTTTTAAATCCATTGTGGACAGGGATAGATTTGCTTGCCCAATCTCCAGGATAGGTTTTATTCTCAAGTGAGTCAGCTTTAAGCAACATAATTTGAATCTTCCCACTCTCTCTTTTATTTTTCCCATGGGGGGGGGGGGGTCACTCTTTGTAAAACTAGAAGCTGTTTTTGTGTTTATTTTTGTGTGTTTTATTTCTGTTTAGAGACTTACATATGTCATATGACAGGCTCTATCAATGCTGCAGTTGACTAAAATTGTAGTATATGATCCATATTAGCTCATTATTTTCTTTATACTCAGTGTGAAAGAAGTACTGCTGTTTTATGGGAGGACAAAAAGCAACTTTATTTTTTCATATGTTTGTGCTGTCATGAACAAATAAACATATAACCACCTACAATGGAAGAGGAAGGAAACCTGTGCTTGTGACTGAGTGCCACAGTGAAAGGCATCTATAGTGGTACAGGAGCACATATTAGACACTGGGTATGGATTGAGTCACCTTCCTCGTCTCCTTTTGATGGAGCTTCATTGGCTCTCTCCTGCTGGTGCTAGAAGCAATTGCTGCCATATAGGTTTTGAATGTTAGGTTTGCTTAATATTACAGTAATTATAGTAATAATGTCTGCAATTGCCATCATCACTCACTCCTTACTCCCAGCACAATAAAATAGTACAGTGATCCAAAATCCCCAAATGTCATTTACATCATGAAGCCCATTGTCAGGTCAAAGCTCTTGCATCATATATGTCATGACACCTATCCAATGGGTTAATGCTTCAATTTTGAAAATGACAACAACGACGGGCGTCAGGACATATATGACATTGGGGGATTTCGGATCACTGCTATTTATTGTGCTATGAGTAATGAGTGAATGGTGATAATAAATGCAGTCATAATTACTATAATTTGCATAATACTAAGCACTGATTTTCACTTAACATCTAAAACCTAGTTGGAACCACTTTCTTCTGGCACCAGCGAGAGAAAGCCTTGAATGTCATCCATCTATAGTCTCTAGCAAGCATATCTTTATAGAGCAAAGGCACATAGCAAGTTGCTGACTTCTTGATCTAAATTACCGTAGATGAAGGACATGCAGACAGAAAAAGAGGAAGGTGACTCACACCATACCCAATGTCTATAATGTGCTCCTGTGAAAGTAGTGATGCCTTTTA
>NW_028235258.1:0-5811 GCF_977035675.1 Penaeus japonicus | reverse complement strand
TTCCTCTTTCTGTGGGAACACGGGAGCTCCTCTATGGGCTCTGTTGTTTCTTTCGGTTTGGAAGAGGGGGGGGGGTAGAAGTTGCTTTCTCTGTGGCGTGTTTTTTTTTGTTTTTTTTAGGGGGGGGGGGGGGGGAGGTTGCTTTCTCTATGGCGTGGCTTTTTTTTTTTTTTTTTTTTTTGGGGGGGGGGGTTAGTCGGTTGTGGGTCAGGTGAGTGAGGTGGGGGGAAAGGGGGTGAACCATAAGGTTGAGGAAGAGGGAGGGATGTGAGAATGAGAAGGGGGGGTTGGGGGGTGGTTAAGACGATTTTTGAAAGGGGGGGGGGGGGGGTTTAAGGGGGTGGAAAACAGGAGGGATAAAAGAGCGGTTTGAGATGGTTTTGAGGGTGGGGGTGGGGGTGGGTGTATAGGGGTGGAGGAGGTTCGAACGGAGGATGAGCAGGATTCTAAGTTGGAACGGTGGGGGGAAATCCTGCTCTCCAGGAGGATTTCCCAAGTCGAGCGGATAAAGAGGAGAAAGAGAGGGGGGGTTGCGAGGGCGATCTTTGGTTACGGGGATGAGGAGAATGTCCTTCGACCATAGGTGATTCTTGCGGCTTCTTATTACGGATATACACTTATCTCATTTCCATTCCTGCATAGAGCTACACCATATCTATTTCTATTTCCAACATTTTCCAAATTATGATCTCATCATTTGATCAGCTTTATAAAAAAAAATCAAACACCGTAACGTAAAATGAAGACGAAAAGGCGTTCGAAAACGAGGCTAAAAGAATAATTTCCTACCTGTTTCCTGTCCTTTGTTGCAGTGCCTTATCTCATTCGCGATTGAAAACCAATGAAAAGCAAACTTGGCCATTTTTGGGTTTTGAAAGATGTTCTGAATCACCCACACCCACATATTTAAAGAAAAGAAAGTCCGTCTTGACCAAGATGTTTTATTCGATTTCCAGAAGCTTCCCTTCCTTCCAAAGTTTTCCAGACACAACAACGCATTCGCTGTAATTACATTTGAATAAGCGTGGACTTCTGTTCGTCTGTCTGTACAAGGGGTGGGTTGCATGGCGGAAGAGATTTCGTTTCGTCCATTTTTTTTTTTTTTTTTTTTTTCGTTTGTCATACAATTGTGATCATGTGTAGTATTCAATCTGCGAAATGATTATGTGGAAAGAACAACACGCTGGAGAGCATAAAATCAGGGTTTTTTCATCAGGCATGTGAAGTAAGTGTTAGGGAGATTGTTGTTAACTTTCACAATACACAATATTTATTCTGCAGTAATTCTGGGAATTTATATTAATTGTAGATATAACAGTGGTCTATGTGCAAAGTATATCGTAATAATGTCTGTGCACATGAGATGGAATAGATAACTGATGGTTTTATTTTCATTTACACACCAGCTATAAAAATCCATGATATAAAATCAAGGTTATTGCAGAGAGATATATCAGAACGTGGTCTTTTACACACCAGGTACAAAATCATAATGCTTTAGGCCACTCACGATGCCATAAATCGGGCGCAGCGGCTTTTGCCGTGGGGGGGAAATAAAAAGAGACTTAACAAGAGAACAACGAAAAAAGGAAACACGTTCTTGAAATGAATATTTTGTTCCTCATATTTCTGTTTGGGCTCCATATCATGTTTGTTATACAGCTGAGAACCTATTTAAGGAAGGGGCGGGGGTGGGAGGAGGCCTGACAGGGGGTAGGGGTGACCTAGGTACGAGGTCGGCATAATACTGAAATATAGACACGAATCAGATGCACGCCATAGACGGTCACGACCCCCCCACTCTGTGTCTCTCTCTACCCACACCCTATTCCTCCGTCTCTGCCTCTCTCCTGTCGCTCTCTCATACCCCACCGCCCACCCACCCACCCACACACACTCACACACACACACACATACGCACACACAGAGCCGCATACATACACACCGCTCAACAAATTGTCTGTAGAAAATTGAACAGCCAGGGAATTTGACAGAAAACCCCTGCCACGTAAACACGCACATTTAAAATCCTGTCGTAGCATGAAATTCACTTGTATGTATTTGGTATATGTAGTCAGTTATTTTTTTTTTTTTTTTTTTTTTTTTTATCTACGTGACATACCTCGATATTGATTATAAAGCATATGGCGTTATGAAATACTTGATATGAGGGTATTTGTAATGTGTATGAAATTAACGTTGCATATCATTTTTTTTTCTAATTGAATTATGCTTTGGGCGCTATGATATAAAGTGATTAGTCGTGATTGGCAGTTGTCACTCTATCCTGGTGATTATATTATCTAATGTATATTATCATGTAACAATCTGGGTATTTAGATTGCATATATCATACTGAATTATTCTACTTGTAATACCAAATGTATAATTATCACAGTTAAGTTAGATGTGGCAGAAGAGATGAAATGCTTAGGTGGATGTCAGGAGTTACCAGGAAAGATAGGATCAGAAATGAATATATAGAGGGAGGGAACAGCCAAAATTAGGGGGAAGTCCTCAACAGAAAAAAAAAAAAAATCCAGGTCTAGCTGAGGTGGTTTGGCCATGTAAGCGAAGAAGAGGGGTGAAGCACATTGTGGGAGCGAGGTTATGAAATGGAAGTAGAAGGAATAGAAGAAAGGGTTTTGTATACCAAAACAGATGGAAAGTTGTAATAAAAAAAAGACTTGAAGGAACAAGAAAAAGAAGATTATAACAATAGTATACAAATAGGAATTTACTAGGAGAACGACCATCCAAAAACGGCCGACCCGAATAGGGATAAGCTGGAGGAAGAAGAAGATAAATCACAGTTCAAACCCTTAGGTAGTATGACTCTACTCTCTCCTCTCTCTCTCTCTCTCTATCTCTCTCTCTTCTCTCTCTCTCTCTTCTACCCCCTCTCCGCTCTCTCTCTCTCTCACTCTCTCTCTCTCTCTCTCTCTCTCTCTCTCTCTTCTCTCTCCTCTCTCTCTCTCTCTCTCTCTTCTCTCTCGCTCGCTCGCTCGCTCGCTCTCTCTCCCTCTCCCTCTCGCCCCCCCCCCCCCTCGCTCGCTCTCTCTCCTTCTCTATCATCTATTCTCTCCATCTCTCTTTCCTTTCTGTCTCTCTATCTCTCTCTCTCTTCTCTCTCTCTTCCTCTATCTATTATCTATCTATCTTCTATCGATCTCTATATATATATATCCCCCACCACCACTCTTTTTCCAATATTTCCTTAATTTCTCGTCCGAGTAAGCACCAGTCGTCCTTAAAGCGTCTTAGCAACGTCTTAAGAGGAATCTGCATCCAGAGTCTATATTTTAATTTGAGCGTGTTCGTAAAAATCCTCCCCTCTGTGTGATTTTCATTTCCTTTGTTCTTTGCCATTCTTGTTGTAAAATTGTCCCTTTTTATCCCGATTTTTTGTTATTTTGATATGGTATTTCTTTTCTATCTTCATTTCTCGTTTCATAACCTACATACTTTTATATATGCAATTATCTATATATATATAATATATATATATATATATATATATATAATATATATATTATATATATATATCTCATAATATATGTGTGTGAGTGTGTGTGTGTGTGTGTGTGTGTGTGTGTGTGTTTGAAAGTGTGTGTGTGTGTGTGTGTATGTGTGGGTGTGTGTGGTGGTGTGTGGTGTGTGGGGCGTGTTGTGTGTTGTTTCCCTTTAATCCTGTTACTTTATGGGAAATTTCCCTTTCTTTTTCTTTTTTTATTCTTTTTTTTAACCCTTCCCAATTTCCCCCAATCCTTTCCATTCTTTTTTTTTCTTTTCCTTCCCCCCCCCGGGAGAGAAAAAGAAATGGGAAAAGAAAACAAAAAATAAAAAAGAACAGAAAAAAAAGGAAAAAGAAAGGGATGAAATACAAAGAAAGAGAGAGAAAGAGAGATAGAGAGGAGGGGTATGAGTGAGGAAAAGATGGAAAAAAAGGAAGGGTAGATTAGTAGAAAGGTAAAATAGATAGACAGGGGTGAACAGATGTTATAAAATATTAGTAGATAACGGGGGGGAGCGAACGAAATAGCGAGCGATTTGAGGGCGAAACAGGGCAGGGGTTGGGGAGAAGAGAGAGGAAAAAAAGCAAACCCAGAGAGAAAACTGTTACCAAAAGATCGATAGTGTGGCTGGCCGGGGGTGTCCTTGGCTCTCTCTCGCTCCTTCTCTCATCTTTTCCCACATATATAGATCCCTTTCCCACACACACCCCCACACCAAAAAAAATTATGGGATTATTTTGTATATTTTTAAGTATATATATATTATATTATAAATAATTTATATAATATATATATATTTAAAAATAATACCATTAATTTTTTACTATTAATTTAAATAAATATATATATATATAATATATTATATATAAAATATTTATATATATATATACATAATATAGTAATATATATATAACCCTTTATATATATTATTTTATAAATTTAAAAAAAATATATATACATATAATTTCAAAAATGTTATCACATCATGTTTGTACCCAAACACACAACACACACACACTCACAAAATATTTTTATATATATATATATAAAAATATATTAAAAGTATATTTTTATTTTTATATAAATATTATAAAATTTTTAAAAATATAAACTTTTTATTCATTAAAATGTATAAATATATAAAATTTAATTTTATTATATATTATATTAAAATTTTATCATATTTCGTTATATATAAATATTAATATATATATTTTATAATTTTATATATATATATTACATATTATTATATATATATATATTTATAGTGTGTTTTGTGATGTTGTGTGTATGTTTTATGTTATATATATTTAACATAAAATTTTATATTTTACATTTATATTTTATATAAAAAAAATTTAAAATTTTATATATATATATATATGTGTGTTTTAGTGTGTGTTTTTTTGTGTGTGTGGGGGTTTTTGTGTGTTGTTGTTTTTGTGTGTGTGTTGGTTTTGTGGTGTTTGTGTGTGTGGGATTTTTATTCAATTTATAAATACTTTTTAAATAAAAATATGTATTACCAATAATGGTTTTTACACAAACCCCACATACACACCCCGCACACAAATATATATATATATATTATATATTTTATATATATATGATTTATATTATTTAATATATATTAAATATATATAATAATTATATATATAATATGATTATATATATTATTAAAATATATATTATCTATTATAATATAATATATTATATATATATTTTATATTTATATTTTAAAAAATGTATATTTTCTACCAAAAACAAAATATTATATATATTATATTTTAATATATATTATATATATATATTTTTTATAATTATTTTTTTTTTGTTGTGGGGTTTTTGTTGGGGGGGGTTTTTTTTTTGGGTTTTTCTTTTTTTTTTTTTTTTTTTTTTTTTATAATTATTTAAATATATATTTATATATCTGTATATATATATATTTATATTTAAAATTTTTATTTATAATAAATATAATATATTATATATATAATATTTTATAGGGTATATCCAAAAAAATAAAATTATATATATATATATAAAATATATATATATAATTATATATATATATATAAATTATTTTATATATATAATTATATTATTATATATATATATATATTTTTTTGGTGGGGTTTGTTTTGTATATTTTTTTTATATTTTTTTTTTATTATATATATATTAAAAATATAAAATTTTTAAAAAATAAATTAAAAATATATATTTAAAATATATTTATAATATATATATTTAATATTTTATATATATTATATATGTTTTATATTTTATTTTATAT
>NW_028235256.1:0-10915 GCF_977035675.1 Penaeus japonicus | reverse complement strand
GTATATATAATATATATATATATATAAATATATATATATATATATAAATATATATATATATAAATAAATATAATATATATAAATATATATATATATATATATCAAATATATAATACATACATACATAATATTACCTAAATCCACTCACACCCACACACACCCTACACACACACCACACACACATATAAATATATATATATATATAAATATCTATATATATATAAATAAGCTATATATATCATATATATATAAATACATAAATATATAAATATATATATATATATATATATATATATATCTATAGATATATATCTAAAAATAGAATATATATAGATATATGTTGTGTGTGTGTGTGTGTGTAGGCATACACACACACACCGAACACACACACACACACACACACCCACACAAAAATATCTAGGAATATATATAATAATAAATTTAATATTATATATATATATATTTTATATACACACACATGTATTATATGTCTGCTGTGATGTGTGTGTGTGTATTACATACATCTTTTTTTCTCGCTGCCTCCTTCCACAAAAAAAATTTCATCTTTCCATCAGAACTCACACGGATGCCAGGGAAACACATTTACTCCCTGCTCAATCCTGTGAACTGAAAAAGGCAGACACCTTTTTTATTCCAGTTGTTATTACCAATATTAGTAGCCCCTTCATCCAAAATCATACCACCTTCATCTTAGGACTCCATCAGTCTGCAAGTACGCCCTCCCAATTTTCCATCGCCTTGACTTCTCCCAATCTCCATGCTCCTTATTCTTCCAATCACCATCTCCTTGAATTCTTTCCAATTATCCAACTCCTTAAATTCTCCCCAATCTCCATCTCCTTAACTTCTAACTTCTCCCAAGCGCCTTCTGCTTGAATTCTTACCAATCTCCATCGCCTTGACTTCTGTCCCAATCTCCCAGTCCTTAACTTCTTCCCAAACCTCCTTCTGCGTTGAATTCTCCCATCTCCATCATCCTGAATTCTTCCCAATTCACTCTCCTTAACTTCTTTCCCATCCTCCCTTCTCCTTCAATATACTTCCCAATTCAGCTCCTTGAATTCTTCCCAACTCCATCGCCTTAACTTCTTCCAATCTCCATCCTCCTTAATTTTTTCCCAACTCCATCTCCTTGACTTCTCCAATCTCCATCTCCTTGAATTCTTCCCAATCTCCATCTCCCTTGATTCTTCCCAATCTCCATCTCACATCTCCCAATCTCCATCTCCTTGAATTCTTCCCAATCTCCCCCACTCCTAAATTTTTAAATTCCCCCCAAATTTCTCCATCCCTTGAATTTTTCCCCAATCTCCACGCCTAAATCTACTCCTCTCCATCTCCTTGAATTCTTTCCAATCTCCATCTCCTGAATTTTTCCCAAATTCTCCATCCCCTTTGGAATTCTCCCCAATCTCCATCTCCTTGAATTCTTCCCAATCCCCATCCCCCTTAATTTCTCCTCAATCTCCATCTCCTTGAATTCTTCCCAATCTCCCTCTCCTTAATTTCTTCCCCTCTCCATCTCCTTGAATTCCCCCCAAAATCCCATCCCTTGAATTCTTCCCCCAATCCCCCTCTCCTTAATTTCTAATTCCCCCCAATCTCCATCCCTTGAATTCTCCCATCTCCATCCCTTGAATCTCCCCATCTCCATCCCCTTTGGAATCTTTCCAATCTCCATCTTCCCCTTTGAATTTTTCCCCCAATCTCCTCTCCTTAAAATTTAAAATTCCCCCAATCTCCAGCCCCTTTGAACCCTACCCAACCCATCTCCTTGAATTCGTCCCAATCTCCATGCTCCTTAAATTCAAAATTTCTCCCCAATTTTCCATCCTCCATGAATTCTTCCCAATCTCCATCTCCTTAAATTTTCTTCCCAATCTCCATCTCCTTGTTTTCCCTTTCCCAATGCCATCTCCTTGAATTCTTCCAATCTCCATCTCCTTGAATTCTTCCCAATCCCTCTCCTTGAATTCCCTAAATCCCAATCTCCTTGAATTTTTCCCAATTCCATCCCTTGAATTCTCCTCAACCCATCTCCTTAAATTCTTCAATCTCCATCTCACATCTCCTTCCCAATCTCCATCTCCTTGATTCTTCCAATCTCCATCTCCTTGAATTCTCCCCAATCTCCATCTCCTTGATTCTTCCCAATCTCCCTCCCCCTTGAATTCCTTCCCATCTCCATCTGCCTTGAATTCTTCCCAATCTCCATCACCCTTGAATTCTTCCCACACCCCATCTCACATCTCCTTCCCCATCCTCCTCTCTGAATACTTCCCATCTCCCATCTCCTTAAAATTCTCCCAATCACCATCTCCTTGAATTCTCCTCAACTCCATCTCCTTGTTAATCCACCACTCCATCTCCTAGAATACTTCCCAATCTCCATCTCCATGAATTCTCCCAACAATCTCCACTTCCTTGATTCTTCCCAATCTCCATCTCCTTGAATCTTCCCAAACTCCATCTCCTAGAAATCTTCCAATCACCATCTTCCTGAATTCCTCCCCCAATCTCAATCTCCTTAAATCTTCCCAATCTCAATCTCCTGAATTCATCCCAATCTCCATCCCTTGAAATCTTCCCCATCTCCATCTCACATCCCTTCCCAATCTCCAACTCCTGAATTCTTCCATCTCCTCTCCTTGAATTCTTCCCCAATCTCCACCTTCTTAATTCTTCCCAATCTCCATCTCCTTGAATTCGCCCCAATCTCCATCTCCTTGAAGTCTTTCCAATCACCATCTCCTTGAATTCTCCCAATCTCCATCTCGCTCGAATTCTTACCCATCTCCGATCTCCTTGTATTCTTCCCATTCTCCATCTCCTTGATTTCCTCCCAATCTCCATCTTCCTTGAATTCTCCCAATCTCCATCTCCTTGAATTCTCCAATCTCCCATCTCCTTGAATTCCTCCCTCCCAATTCTCCATCTCCTTGAATTCTTTCCATATCGCCATCTCCTTGAATTCCTCCCAATCCCATCTCCTTGAATTACGTCCCTTCTCCTGCTCACTGGAATTCTCCCTATATCCATCCCTTGAATTCCTCCACAACTCAATATCCGTATAATTACTTACCAATCGCCTTCTCCTTGAAAAAAAAATTAATAATTAATTCAAATTCTCCACCCAATCTCCTCCATCGCCGTGAATCTTCCCAATCTCCATCTCCTTAAATTTCTCCTCAATCTCTTCTCCTTTAATTCTTTCCAATCTCCATCTCCATGTATCTTCCCAATCTCCATCTCCTAAATTCTAAATTCTCCCATTCTCCCCCTCTCCTTGAATCTTTCCCAAGCCCCAGCTCCTAAATTCCCTCAATCTCCATCTCCTTGAATTCCTTTCCATCTCCATCTCCCCTTGAATTCTACCATCTCCATCTCCTTGAATTCTTCCCAATCCTCCATCTCCTTGAATTCCCCCAATCGCCATCTCCATGAATTCTCCCAATCTCCCTCTCCATTGAATGCTTCCCATCTCCATCGCCTTTATCTTCCCATCTCCTCTCCTTGAATTCTTCCCAATCTCTCACCTCTCCTTAAATTCTTAAATTCTCCCAATCTCCATCTCCTTGATTTCTTGACCAATCTCCATCTTGAATTCTTCCCAATCCCAGCTCCTTAAATTCTAAATTCTCCCCAATCTTCCCATCTCCTTGAATTCCTTCCCAATCTCCATCTCTTGAATTCTTCCCAATCTCCATCTCCTTGAAATCCTACCTCCCCCAATCTCCATCTCCTGAATTCTTCCCAATCTCCACACCGTGAATTCTTCCGCAATCTCCATCTCCCTTGAATTCTCCTCAAACTCCATCTCCTTGAAATTCTTCCCAATCTCCATCTCCTAGATCTCCTCAATCTCCATCGCCCTGGAATTCTTCCCCCAATCTCCAGCTCACATCTCCTTCCCAATCTCCATCTCCTTGAATCTTTCTTACCCAATCTCCAACTCCTTAAATCCCTCAAATTTCTCCCCAATCTCCATCTCCTTGAATTCCCTCAACTCCTTCTCCTTGTTAATCTCCTCATCCCATCTCCTTATACTCTTCGCCAATCTCATCTCCTTGAATTCTTCCCAATCTCCATCTCCCGAATTCTTCCATCTCCATCCTCCCTTGAATCTTCCCAATCTTCCCATCTCCTTGATTCTTATCCCCAATCTCCATCTCCTTGAATTCTCCCAATCTCATTCTCCTTTTGAAATTCTTCACAATCCTCCATCTCCTGAATTCTTCCCCAATCTCCATCCCTGAATTTTCCAATCTCCATCCTTGAATCTTCCAACTCCATCTCCTTGAATCTCCCATCCATCTCCTTAATCCTCCATCTCACCCTATTTCCAACTCCATCTCTGATTCTTCCAATCTCCTTTTCCCTTGAATCCCCAATCTCCTCTCCTTGAATCTCCCAATCTCCATCTCCTTGAATCTCCATTCCATCTCTTTCTCCATCTCCATCTCCTTGAATTCCCCAAAACCCACTCCTGAATCTCCAATCTCCATCTCCTTGAATCTCCAATCTCCATCCCTTAATCTCCCAATCTCCATCTCCGAATTCCCACTCCACTCTGATCTCCCAATCCATCTCTTGATTCTTCCCATCTCCCTCCGATTCCTCCATCTCCATCTCCTATCTTCCAATCTCCATCTCCTATTCTTCCCAATCCCATCCTTGAATTCTCCAATCTCCTTCCTGAATTTTCCCAACTCCATCTCCTGTCTCCCATCCCTCTCCTGAATTTTCCAATCTCCTCTCCTTAATTCCCCCAATCTCCACTCTTGAATTTTTCCAATCTCCATTCCTTAATTCCCAATCCCTCCCTTAATTTTCCCCAATCTCCCCCCATCTCCTTAAATTCCCTCCCAATCTCCATCTCCTTAATTCTCCCCAATCTCCATCCCCTTTTGATTCCCCCAATCTCCATCTCCTTATTTCTCCTCAATCTCCATTCCTTGAACTTTTTCCCCAATCCCCAAACCCTCAAAAATTCTCCCATCTCCATCTCCTTGAATCTCCCAATCTCCATCTTCACATCCCCCCTTCCCACTCCATCTCCTTGAATTCTTCCCAATCTCATCTCCTTGAAATTCTTCCCAATCTCCATCTCCTTGAATTTCCCTTCCCAATCGCCATCTCCTTGAATTCTCCCATTTTTCCATCTCCTAATTCCTTCCCAATCTCCATCCCTTAATTTTTTCCCAACTCCATCTCCTTGAATTCTTCCCAATCTCCATCCCTTTTCTTCCCAATCTCCATCCCCTTTTATTTCTCCCAAATTTTCCCCCATCTCCTTGAATTCTTCCCAATCTCCATCTCCTTGAATTCTTCCCAATCTCCATCTCCTTGAATTCCTCCCAATCTCCATCTCCTTGAATTCTTTCCAATCTCCATCTCCTTGAATTCCTCCCAATCTCCATCTCCTTGAATTCTTTCCAATCTCCATCTCCTTGAATTCCTCCCAATCTCCATCTCCTTGAATTCTTTCCAATCTCCATCTCCTTGAATTCCTCCCAATCTCCATCTCCTTGAATTCTTCCCAATCTCCATCTCCTTGATTTCCTCCCAATCTCCATCTCCTTGAATTCTTCCCAATCTCCATCTCCTTGAATTCTCCTCAATCTCCATCTCCTTGAATTCTTCCCAATCTCCATCTCACATCTCCTTCCCAATCTCCATCTCCTTGAATTCTTCCCAATCTCCATCTCCTTGAATTCTTCTCAATCTCCATCTCCTTGAATTCTTCCTCAATCTCCATCTCCTTGAATTCTTCCCAATCTCCATCTCCTTGAATTCTTCCCAATCTCCATCTCCTTGAATTCTTCCCAATCTCCATCTCACATCTCCTTCCCAATCTCCATCTCCTTGAATTCTTCCCAATCTTCATCTCCTTGAATTCTTCCCAATCTCCATCTCCTTGAATTCTTCCCAATCTCCATCTCACATCTCCTTCCCAATCTCCATCTCCTTGAATTCTTCCCAATCTCCATCTCCTTGAATTCTTCCCAATCTCCATCTCCTTGAATTCTCCTCAATCTCCATCTCCTTGAATTCTTCCCAATCTCCATCTCCTTGAATTCTCCCCAATCTCCATCTCCTTGAATTCTTCCCAATCTTCATCTCCTTGAATTCTTCCCAATCTGCATCTCCTTGATTTCTTCCCAATCTCCATCTCACATCTTCCCAATCTCCATCTCCTTGAATTCTTCCCAATCTCCATCTCCTTGAATTCTTCCCAATCTCCATCTCCTTTATTTCTTCCCAATCTCCATCTCCTTGAATTCTTCCCAATCTCCATCTCCTTGAATTCTCCCCAATCTCCATCTCCTTGAATTCTTCCCAATCTCCATCTCCTTGAATTCTTCCCAATCTCCATCTCCTTGTTAATCTTCCCAATCTCCATCTCCTTGAATTCTTCCCAATCTCCATCTCCTTGAATTCTTCCCAATCTCCATCTCCTTGAATTCTTCCCAATCTCCATCTCCTTGAATTCTTCCCAATCTCCATCTCCTTGAATTCTTCCCAATCTCCATCTCCTTGAATCCTTCCCAATCTCCATCTCCTTGAATTCTTCCCAATCTCCATCTCACATCTCCTTCCCACAGGTGCTCTACGGCCATAGGACCTCCCTGGATTCCCTCTGCGATCCCGACTGGAGTCAAGAATCCCGGGTTCTCGTCCTGTACACCGGGGGAACAATCGGCATGGTCAGAAATGAACGAGGCAGTAAGTGCTGGTGGTTTTGTTTACGTTTTTTGTTTACGTTTTTTGTTTACGTTTTTTGTTTACGTTCGAACGCCGGGTGTGTCGGTGGGTCGGTCGCAGGTGGTCGAAGAACTTTGGGGATGTGTGTGTGTGTGTGAGGGAGGGAGAGGGGGAGGGAGGGAGGGAGGGTGAAAGGGAGAGGGAGAGGGAGAGGGAGGTGGAGGGGAAAAGGAGGGAGAGGGAGGGGGAGAGGGTGAGGGTGAGGGAGAGGGAGGGAGGGAGGGGGAGGGAGGGAGGGAGGGAGAGGGTGAGGGAGAGAGAGGGAGAGAGAGAGAGGGAGAGGGAGAGGGAGGGAGGGAGGGAGGGGGAGTGAGGGGGAGAGGGAGAGAGAGAGAGAGAGAGAGGGAGAGGGAGAGGGAGAGGGAGAGGAAGAGGAAGAGGAAAAGGAAGAGGAAGAGGGAGAGGGAGAGGGGAGGAGGAGAGGGAGGGAGAGGGAGAGAGAGAGAGAGAGAGAGAGAGAGAGAGAGAGAGAGAGAGAGAGAGAAAGGAGAGAAAGAGAGTGAGTGAGTGAAAGAAAGAAAGAGAGAAAGAAAGAAAGAATTAAAAAAGGAGAGCGAGAGTGAGTGAGTGAGAGAGAGAGAGAAGGAGAGAGAGAGAGAGAGAGAGAGAGAGAGAGAGAGAGAGAGAGAGAGAGAGAGAGAGAGAGAGAGAAGGGAGGGAGGGAGGGAGGTGAAGGAAGAGAGAGAGGGAGGGGGGGGAGGAAGAGAGTGAGAGAGAAAGAGAGAGAGAGAGAGAGAGAGAGAGAGAGAGAGAGAGAGAGAGAGAGAGAGAAGACCGACGAGCCTCGCTCACGGGCCCCCGTGCTTTCGTTCGTCTTTTCCGTTCCCGCGCTCTCTTTCCTTTTTTTTTCGGGCCTCGTTTCGCTCTACCTCTCCCGCTCTTTTTTCGCGCGCCTCCTCTCGCGCTGCTCTGCTCCTCTGCGCTCCCTCTCTCCTCTCTCTTCTCTCTCGCTTCTCGCCTCTTTCTTTCTTTCTTATCCTTCTCTCTCTTGTGTGGTTGTGGGTCTTTCTTTTTTTTCTTCCTCTCTGTCGCTCTCTGCTCTCTCTCTCTCTCTTCTCTCTCTCCGCTCTCTCTCTCTCTCTCTCTCTCTCTTTCCTCTCTCCCCTTTCTTTCCTGTCTTCTTTCCTTCCTCTCTCTCTTTCTTTCTTTCTCGCGTTGCTCTCTTCGCTCTCCCTCTCTCTCTCTCCCTCTCTCTCTCTCTCTCTCTCTCTCTTCTGCCTCTCCCAACACAAAAAACAAAAACCCCCCCCCCCCCCATAAGGCCCTCCCAACCCTCTCCCAATAAAACTTTCCACACCCCTTTTCCCCCTTTCCCCCCTACCCCCCCCAGTCCCCCCCCCCCCCACCAGAATCTCCACCACTTCCCTCCAGCACAACACATCAACCCGCCCCAACATCAACAGCAAAACCTCACCCCCACCCCAACACACACTCCTAAGCCATTCACCACCCACTCAAACAACCCACCCCCAACCCCATACCCCCCAAACCCCCCCACCCTCACCCCACCCCCCCCCCACCTACCACCCCTCCCCCCACCAAACCCCCTGCCCCCAGCGCCCCCCGGAAATCTCCTTGGCAATAACAGCCTGACCTTGTTCTCACGCAAATTTAAAAACTCACCTACAAAATTCCAACATGTGCGCACCAACAAAAGCCACTACGGGCGTTGCCACTCCCTTTGCATTTTCCATTTTTTGATAATCAGGATGGAGATTTAAAGGGGATTGGGACAACCATGCACACGGACAATCCTCATAAATTTCATGTTGGTATATGTTTATTGGGATGTGTGTTTTATGTATTATGTATTGTATATATGTGAAAATTTAATGTAAAATATATTAATAAATGCATATAAAATGTAAATATATAAATTTGATATATATATATATAAAATTAGGGTATAAAAATATAATATCTAAAATATATATAAAAATATACATCATAAAATTAACCTATATACATAAATAATAATAAAACATAAGTATTATATATTAAATATATATAAATAATTATAATATATATATATAATATAATATATATGTTATATATGTAAAATATATATATATAATATATATAATATTATATATATAATATAATAAAAACACGCACACACACACCACAACACACCACACACACACACAACACACACACACCCCAACACACAACACAACACACACACACACACACACCACACACACACACCACAACACACAAAAAATAATTGTGTGTGGGGTGTGTATATATAATTATTTTAATATAAAAATTAAAATTTTAAAATAATATAAAAAAATTTAAAAATATATATAATATAATAATTATACCTTAAAAAATGCACAGACAAAATGCTATATTACACTAGATAATAAAAAGATAGAGGATTAAAAAAGAAACACAAAGCAAGGGGTGAATTGTATTCTGCAAATGATTTAGATAAAAATTGTAAAAAGCTACATCACTTTATATTTTTTGTTTGTTTGTTTTTAAAAAGATCAGTCGTTAAATCATCAAGAAAAAAGTCAATCTCTTTGTCACTCGTGTACAGGTTGTTTTAAAAAAATTTAAAAAAAAAAGGCACGGAAGACCTCACGAACAGCAATTTTCTGAGTCCATATTTAGCAGTCGATTACAGGCCAGATTCCAGAGCATGTTAGCGGGGCCCCGCCCCCCCACTCATGGGCCCGCGGCGGAAGTCCTGGCCCCCCCCCAGGACTCACTAGCTTGGTGAGTCCTGCCAGGTGGAGGGCGCGGGCCTCGGCGGGGTCGTAACACATACTGTGTGGGGGGGGTCCCAAACCACACTCCGGCCCGCTCGAGTCTCAGCCAAGCGGCCGTTCATCTGCAAGGGGGGTGGGGGACGGGGGGGCGCAGGGGGCCCCAGCCTTGAGGGGGCCCTGGACGTGCCAGATACCCAGTGAGGGGGGGCTAATTCTCCAGGGTCGGTCCACCGGGGGCGTGTGCAGGAACTCGTCCACGGCGACGTCCCCCCTGGGTTTTGGACCCTGCCCAGAACCCAGGTGGCGTAAAAGATGTCGGGGTACGGGGCCCCTTTTGGCGAAGGGGTTCCCCGACGCCCACGCCTCCAGGAGGTCTCGTGCTCCCTGCTTGCTCACGTCCTTCGGCTGACGCGCTCGGTCCAAGAAAGCTGACCAGTGGAGGCGGAACTCCACCCCCTCGCCCAGGACAGGCACATTGACGTGGGCTTTCTGGTCGAGTAACCCCCCCCTTTATGTCCCGGTTTTTCTCGCGCCCGCCCCAGACTTAGTTATCGAAGACATGGGGTTTGAATCTCTGCTGCATTTTTTCCTTTCACGCCGATCCCCACAAGGGGGAGGGGAAGGGAATCCTTTTTTTGTATTTTTTTGCGGGGCACGTCGCGATCTCTGCCGGTCTGTACACGTGCACTTTGCAAGGCACAAAGGGCAGGGACTGCAGCGACCTGGTGACGTTCTCCCTCGCTTGTAGTTCGAGCGTATCATCATCACCATTATACTGCGCGTTCGTGACATTGACCTCGAATCGCAGGGGCAAGTACCTCGACAGGGTAGCTAAGTGAGGCATCATAAGCACATTCCCCTCTTCACGAGCCTGTCCCAAGCCCCTCACAGCCGAAACCCAACTGGAATCATGAGGTCTCATAGAAATTACCTGCTCGAGTCCGCAGGCACCCACAGTAAACACAGACCTACACCTACACGTGTCTGGTAAAGCGTGGTTCCTTACGTCCCAAGTTGTAGAGTTGACGAGCAGGTCCTTCTGGCTCTTGTCTATCAGGATCTTCAGTTGTAGTTGTAGTTGGTCTGTGAAGTCTGGAGAATACAGAGAGATCCAGGCGAGGCCCACCAGTACGGACGCAGCAACCAGAAAACGCAACCTGCGGAAGAAAAAATAAAGGAAAAAAGATGAAGGAAATTGGTCTGATATGAATGATTAATATGATACATGTCGAAAAAAGAAAAGTCCTTTTTGAAAATCAATATGAATGTTGAAACAAACTGTATTTCAACACACACACACACCAAAACAAACAACACAAACCCCATACACACACACACCACACACACACACAACACACAACACACAACACACAATATAAATATTAATTTTATAATATATTATAAAATTA
>NW_028235255.1:15000-20000 GCF_977035675.1 Penaeus japonicus | reverse complement strand
ATTATTATTTCATTACTATAACTATCATTGTTTCTCCCATTTCTACTAAATTATCAATTGTTATCATCCTTCTTCTTCTCATTATTGTTATTTTGATGGTGATCCTGTTCTTGTTCTCCTACATGCTTTTGTTGGTGGTGTTGTTGCGAGGTCTTTGTCAGTGATGACAAAGACAATGATGATAATGGAGAAAGTAATGGCAACAAAAGCAATAACAATAGTGATGATAATGAAAAGTTTCATAATGTAATAGTGGTAATGATAACAATATTAATGATAAAGTAATCATCACTGATAATGTTGATGATAACACTTTCATGATGATAATAGAACTAATGATAATGGTAATGACATATTTATGATAACAATGATAATAATAATGGTGATGATGAATAATGATAGTAATAAATTTAGAAATATAAAAGTTTAGTTAAGTCCCCCCGAACGGCGGGTTCGTTTTCTTTGACATACGTAATGTCTCCCATGTTCCACCAATATTTGATGTTTTTTATTTTACGCTTATTTACTACAAGAAAGACATGTTTTGTTTATGTTACACCATTTATCAGGTGTAAGTTTTTTCCATTATGAAGACTATATATTTTAACTGCATTGAAACAGAAGTGTAAATCATTTTATATCAATATGATTTTCTGAATGAATTAGCAGACGCTCAACAACACCACGTGTTTCAATGGCTAAAGAACATCTTTATTTACTGCACGAATATCTTATATTTGTCTTTACTTATTTATATTGATCTTTACTGCACGAATGTTTATCTTTAATATAATATTTATCTTTACTGCACGAATGTGGCAAGAAAACCCCACAAATATTAAGGAAGGAAATATTTTATGATACTGATGATAACACTCTCATGATAATGATGGAACTAATGATAATGATATAATGATAATAATGATGGTGATTGGAAGGTGAATAATGATAGTAATAACAGTAATGATGGAAATAATATTTATTGATTATGATGATAATTCTTATTATAATGAATATTTTAAATATTGATTATAAATGATTATAAATTTATTATGAATTGTAATTATCATTAATGATAATGATTATTTTTAATGATAATGATTATTTTTATGTTATTATCATTTTTAGAAATCATCATTGCTGTTATTATTTTTATCATCATTCATATTTTCATTATCATTATTATCATTATTAATATTATATAATTATCATTATTATTAGAATTATCATTATTATTATCTTCTTTATTATTTTTATCTTCCTCATTATCATTATTATTCATGTTATTGTCATAATTATCTTCACTAATATTTCTATCATTATGATTGATATTTTTTTATCATTTTATTACCATTGCTATCATTATAGCTATCATGATTACTGTTATTATTGCAATGGTCTTTGTAAATATAATAATAAAAACAATAAAAAATACAATAATTATCATAGTAATATATATATATATATATATATATATATATATATATATATATTTTATAAATGATTATCAAAATTTCTTTTTCATTAAAATATTCCTTCTTATCATCATACGCATTTGTTTTCCTTCTCATTTCTATGCCTTTTCCTAATTGTTATTTTCAGTAACTTTCTTATTATTTGCAATTTTATTGATATTCAAAATATTCATACTATTCCTTGCCCTTATCCTTATCACCTTAATCATTTCTAAAATCTAGTCTCATTTTCACTCGCATTCACCTTCTTACTGTCATTCTCACTCACTCACATTCACATTGTCATTCTCACTCATTCACCTTCTCATGTTTATTCTCACTCACATTCACCTTCGCATTGTCATCCTCACTTCCATTCCTACGCTCATTACTCACAAACAGATGTCTAACAGAAGCATCTTCCTCCCTCAGGTGAGACTCCCTTACACTTTGCTTCCCGTGACGGCCATCATGCTGTTGCAGAGACGCTCCTCGAGAAGGGCGGAGAAGTGAACGCCAAGACTATGATTGGTAAGGCGATTGGAAAGCGAGTGACTTCTTAAAGGCGCCAGAAGAATTTTGCTTTTGTTTCTTTTCTCTTCTTTGTCTTCATGGAATTTTATAACAATTATTGTTATAATTTGATTAGGGAATTTTTATCATCTTTTATCATTAATTTTATTGATATTTATTTCTATATTCTATGAATTTTTCAATAAAATATTTTCATAGATTATTCTATAAAATAGAAATAAATAGATTTTTCTGTTTCTTTATAATATAAATGTTATAATAATTAGTTATAACAATTTTGATAATAATAATTATGATCATCTTAATTATCATTGATATTATCATTATTATTTTCCTGATTATCTAAAAGAAATATGATCATCCTCTTCATCAATCATAATCATCATCAATGGTGCTATTCATATTAGCATTATTATTTCATGAAGATTACTATTATTATTACTACTATTTCTATTAAATTATCAATTGTTATCATCCTTCTTCTTCTCATTATTGTTATTTTGATGGTGATCCTGTTCTTGTTCTCCTACATGCTTTTGTTGGTGGTGTTGTTGCGAGGTCTTTGTCAGTGATGACAATGACAATGATGATAATGGAGAAAGTAATGGCAACAAAAGCAACAACAATAATGACGATAATGAAAAGTTTCATAATGTTGATGGTGGTAATGATAACAATATTAATGATAAAGTAATCATCACTGATAATGTTGATGATAACACTTTCATGATGATAATAGATCTAATGATAATGGTAATTACATATTTATGATAACAATGATAATAATAATGGTGATGATGAATAATGATAGTAATAAATTTAGAAATATAAAACTTTAGTTAAGTCCCCCCGAACGGCGGGTCCGTTTTCTTTGACATACGTAATGTCTCCCATGTTCCACCAATATTTGATGTTTTTTTATTTTACGCTTATTTACTACAAGAAAGACATGTTTTGTATATGGTTCACCATTTATCAGGTGTATGTTTTTCCATTATGAAGACTATATATTTTAACTGCATTGAAACAGAAGTGTAAATCATTTTATATCAATATGAGTTTCTGAATAAATTAGCAGACGCTCAACAACACCACGTGTTTCAATGGCTAAAGAACATCTTTATTTACTGCACGAATGTGGCAAGAAAACCCCATATGTATAATTCTCCTACTCTTTGTCACTCTATATTTCTGTATAATTCTCTATATTATATATATTATATATATTTATAAAATATATATATTACTGATAAATAATTATCATACATTCATTTTCATTATAATATTCTTTCTGATTATCATACATATATATTTTTTTCTTTTCCTTCTTGTTTCTATACTTTTTCATAATTCTTATTTTCATTATCATTCTAAGTATTTGCAATTTTATTAATATTCAAAATATCCATACTATTCCTAGCCCTTACCCTTATCACCCTAATCATCTCTATTAATCTCATTCCTAAAACTAGTCTCATTCTCCCTCACATTCACCTTCTCATTGTCATCCTCACTTCCCTTCTCACGTTCATTACTCACAAACAGACGTCTAACAGAAGCATCTTCCTCCCTCAGATAAGACTCCCTTACACTTTGCTTCCCAGAACGGCCATCATGCTGTTGCAGAGACGCTCCTCGAGAAGGGCGGAGAAGTGAACGCCAAGGCTAAGGATGGTAAGGCGATTGGAAAGCGAGTGACTTCTTAAAGGCACCAGAAGAATTTTGCTTTTGTTTCTTTTCTCATCTTTGTCTTTATGGAAATTTATATGAATCATTATTCAGATCTAATAAGGATACATCTATCATCAGTTTTTCTTATTTCTTCATCATTCATTATTCTTTTCTATTTATCCATTCCTTATGTTTTAGTTGTTTATTTGAGTTATTTGTAAATGTTACTTATTCATTATCATTTATCATATGAATTTCAATGTTATGATCAATATTATCATAAAAATATTCATTTTTATTATCATTCATTAAAATGTATTATTATTTCAAAAATTTTCTTTTGTAATAGTCACTTTTCATCATTCATCTTTTTTCTTCCTCTTTTACTCTTTTCATTATTGATATAATTTTCATTTTTATTTCAATTTTTTTTCTATATGATTTTATACATATCATTCCTATTATTATTATTATTATTGTTATAGTTAAAAATATTATTATTTTAATTATTCGTATTACTCCTATTTCTATTTCAATGATTATCATAGGATATCCTTCCTCTTGTCATCATTGATAATTTTGCTGATGATCCTGTTGTTCTTGTTCTCCTACATGCTTTTGTTGTAGTTGTGAGGTCTTTATCACTCATAGTACCAGTGTCGGTAAATCATGATGGTAATGACAATGAGGATAACACGATGGCTTCCTTGTTCTTCCTTCTTGCAAACACCCAAGTCTGCTCACAGCTTGCTTGCAACAAACATGGCTATGCAGGTGCTGTTAAGAGGAATGCACTACTTAGCATTCGTTTTACAAAATACCTCTTCTCGCAACTTAAGTTAGGTTTGCTAAGTACAAAGGTAACATATCCAAATGAAATATCAATAATATAAGTTCATACGAAAAAAGATATTACCTATTTAGTTTGATTATTATAATGATAATGATAATACTAATAAAAATAACCATAATAATGATGAAAATGATAAGAATAAGAATAACATTGATTATGATTATATAAAAACATTAAAGATAACGATAACAATCATTATTATTATTATCAATATTAATATCAAACTAGTTAGAATGACCATTATTATTTTTAAATAATTCTTATGACTGATATCATAATTTTTTTCATTATAAATATTATGTTAATGGTAATAGTAACTCCAACAACAATGATAGAACTATAATGAGATCCTTATTTTCATTATGGTTATTATTTTCCTTCATATCATTGCCATCAGAATATGCATTAAAATTATAAAGACCATAATCATTCTTAGAATCATGATGATTCTCATTCATGAATACTTTCCCATTTTCATTTCCACTCTC
>NW_028235255.1:0-7500 GCF_977035675.1 Penaeus japonicus | reverse complement strand
ACCTCCAATGATGATATTTTAGTGCTCGTAATATAAATGAAGTTTCACTGAGGGAGATGTTAATGCTTTTGACATAACTTAAATTGAAGCAAAGATGATATTTATGTTGTTTGTAACGCAGTTACACTGAAGATGATAATTAAGGCTCTAATTTTATCTTCAATTGTACTGAAGAGGATCGATGTTCTTAAATGTACTTCTATTGCACTGAAAAGTTATATTGATGCTTCAAAATCAATTTAGATTTAAAAAAGTGTAACAGGGGGGATGGAAGGTGGGGGGAAGATAGAAAAGATCGGTTGAGAGAAAAATAATTCGAGAGAAGGAAAGGTTGGAAGAAAGATGGGTAGAAGAGAGGAATACTAGGTGAAAGATAGCTTGGAGAGAAAGAAAAGTATGGGAGACAGATAGAAAAAATAGAAAGATCAGTTTAGAGTAAGATTAGAAAGATAGGTGTTGAAAGAATGATACAGAGGTGAAAGAGAGATATAGAGCAATGAGGAGGGATAGGTCTAGGGAGTGGGAAAAATACAATGTTCGCACAGAATAGTAGAAAATGTAATTTTGTATCCATCAGATTTAGATTAAGATTAAGAAGTGATTATAGATATAGATAATAGCTGGTGGGGGAGAGAGAGAGATAGTTGGTGGGGGGGGGGGGAAGAGAGAGAGAGGGAGAGAGAGAGAGAGAGAGGAGAGAGAGAGAGAGAGAGAGGAGAGAGAGAGAGAGAGAGAGAGAGGAGAGAGATGGAGAGGAGAGAGAGAGAACGAGAAAGGAGAGAGAGAGAGACGAGGAGGAGAAGGAGGGGGGAGAGATAGGGAGAGAGAGAGAGAGAGAGGAGCGATAGATAGAGACGATAGATGGACACAACACACACAAACATCAGAGGGTGGAGTGAAACAGAGAGAGAAAGTGAGATACAGAGACAGAGAGTGAAGAGTGAATGGGAGGACGTGAGTGGGCATAGGAGAAGACAGGAGGAGATTGCACGCAGTCATCTCCCAGGCCCTCTTTCGCACACAGGAACGCTGGAAGAAGGAGCCAGGAAAATTCGGGAGCCTGAGGGCGGGAGGTGAGGGAGATGGAGGAGCAGCTGGACGGCAAAGCCCGAGGTAACCTTTCCTTTGAGAGGGTCAACGCGGAAGTATAAATACACAGGGATTGAAGTCAACTCCAGGTCAAAGGGAGATACAAGATATAAGATGCAACATCAACACAATAAAAAGAGATTGATTGATAGATTTTGCATTCAGTGGAATCAATAAATTTCCAATATTGCACAGTTCATTAGGCTACATATGTGTGTATGACGTATATATCTCGAATCTTATATGTATCGCAATATGTTAGAAACTAATTAAAGATTTTATTTTGCAGGAGTCATCTCCTGGAAGAGGTGAGGAACCTGAGAAGAATGTTGACAAACCGACGCCCGGAGAGAGGAAGAGGCCAAGCCGAAGAACAGAATGGAAATGAATCAAATGTAAGAAAATCGGGAAGGAGAAGATTGAGTCCCTAAAGGTAGGCATGAGAGGATGCACACAAACAATATAAGCACATGCATATATTTTATTTCTGTTGTACACTTAAATGAAACCATACCTACAAACACAAAAAATTAATACAAACATCAAACACCAAAATACAAATACAAACACTACAGAAAAGTGCATTTTCACATTCGACCTCTCAAAACGAATATTTTTTACAAACACTCACAACAACACATCACTCACACACCACTCACAAACACAGGGAGTAAACCCACAGAAACTTACACACACAACACTCACAAACATACACACATAAACACTTACACACCCACAAACACACCACACACTCAAACACACTCACTCACACTCCTATACTCTCTCTCCATTTACACACACACATCATATGTGTGTGTTTTTGTGTTTACACTTTTTATTTATGTATAATCATACATACTGTATATATGTGATACATATGCCATATATATAATATATTGAATATATATATATATTATAATATATATATATATATATATAGTATTATATATAGATTTTATATAGCTTATTAAATATATATAGCTATATATTATATATATAATATAAATATATATAAGATGGATGTATGTAATGTAATGTATGCAATATGGAATAATATATATTATATATATATATATATATTAATATATATTATATATATAAATATTATATATATATATATTATATATATATGTCATATATATTGATTATCTAGGTATGTATGCATATAAAAATGTATAATATATATATATATATATAACTATATATATATATATATAATATATATTGAAATTATATGCATATATTATATATTATATTATTTATTATTTATTTAATATATATATATATATATTTATATCATATATATATGCTATATCATATATATATATATCATATCTTATATATTTATGTATATATATATTTAATTATTTATTTATTTATATTAATATATATATAATATATATATATATATTATATATAAATATATATAATATATATATATAATATAGAAATATATTTATATATATATATATGTAATAATATTTATTATGAGATAATATGTAAATAAATAAATATGTATATATAGATATTCATATATATATAAACTATTCACATTTGGTGAATATGATGTATATATATATAAATAAATATATTATATAAATATATATATATATATTTAAATATATAATAATACATATATATATAATGAATTATGCATATATTAAAATATATAATATATGATATATTATATATATAATATATATATATATATATATATACATATATATATAATATATAATATATATATATAATATAATAATATAAAAATATACATAATATATATATATTATATATATAAATATATATCTAAATATATATATTATAATATAATACTATATAAATATATATAAATATTGCACTCATATAACAATATCTATCATATATATATATATATATATATATATATATATATATAATATCTATATCCATCTTCATCAATTGTGTATATTAATATATATGATATCTATATATACATATTATACTATAATTACATATATAATCCATCAAAAAATATATACATATATCTATAGTCCCAAACAGTCACTTCGCTGGCCAAAGGGAGATGCAAGATTTAGATGCATCTTCACAACAACACTGAAAAGAGATTGATAGATTTGAATTCAGTGGAATTAGTTGCCACAGTACATTAGGCTACATATGTGTGTATGAAGTATATCTCCATCTTATATGTATAATATGTTAGAACTAATGAAGATTTTATTTTGCAGGAGCAACACCTGGAAGAGTTGAGGTAACCTGAGAAGAATACAAACGCACGAGAGAGGAAGAGACAGCCGAAGAAAATAGGGAATTTGAGTCAAATGTTTAGAAATCGGGAAGAGAAGATTGAGTCCCTGAAGGTAGCGCAAAAGACGATGCACACAATAGTATATGAACACCTAACCACACACACACTAAATACACAGCATTCAATACAACTTCCACACACATACATATAATTTCTCTATCATCTTTTAAAGGATCAAAGCAAATTCTCCAGTATTGGCAGTTCTAATGATTTGAAAAAACTTAATTTCCAGGAACCTATTTTTTGTCTGGCTCTTGAATATTGTTATGCATTTTTGTGTGTTAAGAAAGAGTGGAAAACCACACTATCATTTTTTCCTGCTATTTAGTGTGAATGCAAAACTATCTTGCAGCCATGTGGAAAGAAAACGAGCATTGATGAGCATAATTCATAGAAAATATGAAAGATGGAACTTGGCAGTGATTTGGACATTTCGTGAAAGAATATATAAATACAAATATATATGAACAGATATCTAGATGTATATAATGTAAAAGAAAAGTTAATTCAGTCTTGCTTTGCAGGAGCAACAAACCCTGGAAGAGGTGAGGAATCTAGAGAGTGAAAGAGAAAGAGGCAGTTGAAGAAAAAAAGGGAATTAAGGCAAATATTAAGAGAATCGGGAAGAGAGATTGAGTCCTTGAAGGTAGGTATGAGACGATGCACACTGGTGTTTATACACATATGTGTGCATATATAAGTATGTGTACTATACATATACATATACACATACATATACATACATGCATATACATATTACACATACATATTATATATGTATATATGTGTATGTGTAATTACACATACACATATATACATATACATACACATTTCGTAGAAAGAATATATAAATACAAATATATATGAACAGATATTCTAGATGTATATATGTAAAAGAAAAGTTAATTCAGTCTTGCTTTGCAGGAGACAACACCTGGAAGAGGTGAGGAATCTAAGAGAGTGAAAGAGAAAAGAGGCAGTTGAAGAAAAAAAGGGAATTAAGGCAAATATTAAGAAATCGGGAAGAGAAGATTGAGTCCTTGAAGGTAGGTATGAGACGATGCACACTGGTGTTATACACATATGTGTGCATATTAAGTATTGTGTATATACATATTACATATACACATACTATTACATACATGCATATACATATACACATTACATAATATATATGTATATATGTGTATGTGTAATTACACATACACATATATTATACATATATATATACATATATATGTATATATATATATAATATATATATATATATATATATTATATATAATATATATATATATTATATGTATTATATATATATATATATTATATATATATATATTATATATTATATATATATATATATATATAATATATATATAGCATTATCGTTGGCTTTTCAGTATTCAGCTACCTTTTCTTTACTATTATTATTATTACCATTACTATTAATAATAATAATGATGTATATATATATATTTTATATATATATTATTTATTAATTATTATTATTTATTAGTAGTAATAGTAATGATAATAATAATAGAAATAGAAAAGGTAGCTGAATACTGAATGCCAACGAAAATCCCAAAAAAAGGGTTTTGAAAGCCCCAAGGATATAAATTTAATAAAAAGAATTGAAAAAAAAAAAACATGTTTTAATCCCTGGATAAAGACTGGAAAATATCTTAGGGAGGTAACTTGCTTGCAGAATTTGCTCGAGACCAAAGGGAGAAGCGGGGAGAGAGAGAGGCCCCTGAAGCGAGCGGAGGTGGACATGTCAAAAGTGATATACATATTGTTTCTGTATCAATGTTTTTTGATACACTCTTTACCCCCAACACGTAAAAGGGAAACTTTTACCTATTTGCAAAAAAAATTAAAAAAGTACATCCACCTGTAGGAAAAAATTGTCTTATGACTATGAAAATTTTTTATGTGGTAATAAACAAATGAGATAGTGAAAAAAAAAGCACATGAAACAAGAATCAAAAATGACTTAAATTTTTCCTATAAAAAAGAAAGACTAACCCCTAGTTTAGTTGTCAGAAAGGGCACATGAGACCAAAACTTAAGAATGCCCTAAAATTTTAGTGTTCAATAGTCAATAGCTTGAAAATGAACAGGGGACTTCCTCCCCAATAACAAAACAATATAAGAAAAGAGAATAAAATGGGAAGAGGAACCCCCCCCACTGTTTTTCAGGCTTGAGCCCCGGACCTTGTCAGAAGCCCCCTCTCTTGGGGAAATCGGTGTCATTTTAGACACGAACCATATGGGAAAAGGGAAAAGCACTGTTCTTTTGCAGATTTGATTGTTGTAAGACAAGAAAGAAAGGGTAGTAAGGGTGAAAATCAAAAAGTACTGTGATAAAAGTAGAAGATTATAAAAAGTAGTGTGTCTTAGTAAGGGATAGAGGAAAAAGGGGCTTTAGGTGTTATAAAAACGTAATGAACATGGGGAGTGTGGGCCCCTCATATGGATATGATAAGGTTGATCTTTTTCAGGGGACAGTTACGAGTGCAAGAACGGAAGATGGAATTACATCCCTATTAAGGGATAGAGGGTTTGAGGGGGAGGATTCAGAGGCAAGTATTTTTAGATCCTTTAAAATTTTTTCTCTCTCTCTCTCTCCTCTCTCTCTCTCTCCTCTTCTCTCTCTCTCTCCTCTCTCTCTTCTCTTCTTTTCTCTCTCCTCTCTCTCTCTTTTATTTTCTTTTTTCATATTTTGTAATGTTATATAATTTAATGAATTATGTATATGTATGTATATATAATATAAATGAATTATGTATTGTATGTATTATAATATATATGAATAATGATATGTATTTTATATAAATATATAATATATAAATATATATTATTATTTATATTTATAATATATATATATATATTTATAATAATATATTTATATATTTATATATATAAAATATAAAAATATAATATATAATATGTTATATTTAAAAAATTTTATATTATATTATTTATTTTATTAATATAATATATATTATATATATATATTTTTTATGTTGCAGTGCCCGTGAGTGTTAAATGTCTTTTTTGGGTTTTTGAAACCCTTCCCGGGCTGGGGGCGGCGAGCGTGGGCCCGCCCTCTACCCCAGAGGCGTCTCTGCCATCAGCTTTTGCGGGAGGAGCAGGGGTCGGGGGCAGTGCGCAGCGAGAGCCTCCCAAGCGCAGGCAGGGAGGGGCTCCCCAAGCAGCAGGGGGGGGACCCAGCCTCCCCCAAACAGCAGGGGGGGCGAGGGCCCCCCAAGCGCAGGCAGGGACGAGCCTCCCAAGCAGCAAGCAGGGTCGAGCCTTCCCAAGCAGCAGGCAGGGCGGCCTCCCAAGCAAACAGTCGGGGCGGCCTCCCAAGCAGCAGGGGCGAGCTCCCAAGCAGCAGGCAGGGACAAACTTAAAATGCAGCCGCCAAGGACCATTCTTTTGGTGCGGCCTAGGGGCGTGACCCCTTTCCGGTTGCTCGCCCTGGAAGGGGCGGGCCAGTGAGTCTAAAGACTCTTGGCAGAAATTTTGTTTGTCTTTTGGAGAGGAGAGACAAGGGGGAAGGAAATGTGTAGTTTTCTTTCAACTTTTTCTATTTTGTTTTTCCCCAAAAAAGAAAAAATAAGCAAATGTATATTTTTATGTTTCCCCTTATCCTTTCGTTTTTCCCCATGATACGATATTTGAGCATATCTATAAGTTTAGTATAACCCTTTCTTGAATGATACTAGAATGCAGGCCATCTCCTTACCTTATGTTACCCTTTTAAAACAAAGACCTTGGTTCCTTTTTCCCCAAAAAATAAGCTTTTGTTTATTTTCATGTTTATTATAATTTCATTCCCACGGGACAAAGAGATTTGCTCATTTTAGCTTCGTGTTAATGTTCAAGTATTTCCTCTAAAGGGAGAGTCCAAGGCCATGTACTGAGAACCCCCTTTCACTGAGTATCCCTTTTGATTAGATGATAATGAATTTTGCATTAATACCAATAGTATACCCTTACCTATTTTGCCCCACGCCCCTTTTGGGGGGCCGGGAACGGTAAGCTGAAAAAACAGTTTTTAAATTTTTTTTGAACCTTTTTGCCTGTGGCGTAAT
>NW_028235253.1:0-6065 GCF_977035675.1 Penaeus japonicus | reverse complement strand
ATAGGCCAGCAAGAAAAAAATGAATTGCAAGTAATTAGACATCTTGAAAAAGAAAAAAAAATTGCTTAAAATACAACACCTTAGAACGATTCGGATAATGAAACGGATTACAGTTAAATCGGTGATTTTCGTTATATTGAAGTAAAAAGGCAATCCGATTGAAAATGGTGCAAGAAAAAAATGCAAGGGATTATACGACCTTGAAAAAATGCTTAAAATACACGTTATACCATTTCGATATGAAATATCAGAATGGTTTCTAACGTGCATTACTTACTCATTGTTGCGTTTTTTCAGGACGTGCATTTTTTTTTCCTGCACATTTTTTTCCGCAATCCATTTTTTCCTTTAATATGCCGAAAATAAGCGCATTTAACTGTCATCCGTTTCATTATCAAAAAGGCCCCAACGGTATTCAAGCTATTTTTTTTTTTTCATGATCGTGCAATTTTTTTTCCATGCAACTTTTTTCTCGCAATTGCTTTTTTCTTTAATATAACGAACATCAGCGCATTTAATAATTCTAATCCGTTTCATTAACATTATATCTGTAACGTGTGTTTTTAAAGCATGTTTTGCTTTTTATTTTCAGGATAAATGTATTTCTTTTTTCTTGCACCTTTTTTCTTCGCAATTGCTTTTTCATTTAATATAACGAAAATAGCGCATTAACGTAATTTCCTTCATTAACAGAAGTGGCACTAACGTGTATTTTAAGCATTTTTGCTTTTTTCAGGATCGTGCAATTTTTTTTTCCTGAACAATTTTTCTCTCAATCCGATTTTTTTTTCCTTTAATATTGCCCGAAAATAAGCGCATTTTAAATTAATTGTAATCCGTTTCATTATCATAATGGCTCTGCTCTAACGTGTAGTTTTACATTTTTGGCTGTTTTTTTTTTTCAGGAACGTGCATTTTTTTTCTTGCACACCTTTTTTTTTTTTCTGGAATAACTTTTTCCTTTAATATAACGAATCAGCCGCTTTAAACTGAATCCGTTTTCATATCAAATGCTCTAAGTGTATTTTTAAGCATTTTTTCCGTTTTTTTTTCAGATCGTCATTTTTTTTTCCTTGCACCGTTTTTTCTCACACTTTGCTTTTTTTCCTTTATTATAACGAAAATCACGCATTTAACTGTAACTTTCGTAATCAAATGCCTCTAACGTCTATTTTTTCAGAGCATCTTCATTTTTTCAGGATCGTAATTTTTTTTTTTTCTTGCAACTAGTTTTCTCGCAATTGCTTTTTTCCATTAATAAACGAAAATCAGTCATTTAACTGTATTCTGTGTTGTTATCAAGAACCCTCGAACGTCCTATCTTCAGCAATTTCGTTTCTTTTTCAGATCGTCATTTTCTTTCCTTGCACCTTTTTTCCCTCGCAATTGCTTTTTTCCTTTAATATAACAAAAAATCTGTGCATTTAACTGTAATCCGTTTCTTATCAGATTGCGTCTAACTGTATTTTAAACTTTTTCCGGGTTTTTTCAGGATAGTCATTTTTTTGCACATTTTTTGTCGCAATTCTTTTTCCTTTAATATAACGATAAATTTTAGCGCATTTAACTGAATCCGTTTCGTTATCAGAATGCCTCAAACGTTAATTTGTTAAGCATTTTCCGTTTTTTTTTCAGGATCGTCATGTTTTGTCTTGCACCTTTTTTCTCGCAATTGCTTTTTTCCTTTTTAATATAACGAAAATCGGCGCATTTAAATTACTGTAATCTGTTTTGTTATCAGAATGCCTCTAAACTTTATTTTTTAAGCATTTTTGGTTTTTTGTCAGGATCGTCATTTTTTGTTTGTTGCGCCTTGTTTCTCGCAATTGCTTTTTTCCTTACATATAACGAAAATCAGCGCATGTACTATAGAGCCTTTTCGGTTATCATAATGCCTCTAAACGTTATTTTAACATTTTTCCGGGTTTTTTTTTCAGGATCGGTCATTTTTTTTTTCTTGCAACACTTTTTTCCTCGCACTTTGCTTTTTTCCTTTGATATAGCGAAAATCAGCGCATTCAACTGAAATCTTTTCGTTATCAGAATGCCTCTAAATGTTATTTTAAGCATTTTCCGGGTTTTCCCGCATGATCTCATTTTTTTTTTCTTGCACTTTTTTTCTCGCCATTGCTTTTTTTCCTCTAATATAACGAAAATCTCGTATTTAACTGTAATCCGGTTCGTTTATCAGAATGCTCTAACGTGGTATATTTAACATTTTTCGTTTTTTTTTTCAGGTTGCCATTTTTTTTTTTCTTGCAATCTGTTTTCCTCGCAATATCTTTTTTCGCTAATGTAAAACGAAATTCCAGCGCATTTAACTGTAATCCGTTTCGTATCAGAATCCTCTAACTGTATCTTAAGCATTTTCCATTTTTTTCAGGATCGTCCATTTTTTTTTTCGTCACCTTTTTTCTCGCAATTGGCTTTTTCATTTAATTTAAGGCGAAAATCAGCGCATTACGGTAATCTGTTTCGTTGTCAGAATGCCTCAATCGTGTATTTTACGCATTTTTTTCAGTTTTTTTCAGGATCTCATTTTTTTTCTTACACCTTTTTTCTCGCAATTGCTTTTTTCCTTTTTAAAACTATTAACAAAAAATCAGCGCTTCACTGTAATCCGTTGTCGTTATCAGATGCTCTAACGGTATTTTTAAAGCATTTTCGTTTTTCAATGATCGTCCAATTTTTTTTCTTTGCACCCCTTTTCTGCAATTGATTTGTCTTTAATTATAACGAAAATCAGCGCATTTAAACTGTTAATCTGTTTCGTTACAAATGCCTCTAACGTGTATTTTAACATTTTCGTTTTTTTTTTTTCAGGATCGTCATTTTTTTTCTTCACTCTTTTTCTCGCAATTGTGTTTTTTCTTTAAATAGCAAAAATCAAATGCATTTAACTGAATCCTTTTCGTTATCAGGAATGCTCTAACCTGTATTTCAATCATTTTCGTTTTTTTTTCAGGATCGTCATTTTTTTTTTTTTCACCTTTTTTCTCGCAATTGCTTTTTTCTTAATATAGCCAAAAATCAGTGCATTTAAACTGTAATCCCGTTTTTCGTTATCAGAATGGCTCTAACGTGTATTTTAAGCATTTTCGTTTTTTTCAGATCGCATTTTTTTTCCCTCACCTTTCTTTTCTCGCAATTCTTTTTCCTTAATATAACGAAAATCAGCGCATTAAACTCTAATCTGTTTTTCGTAATCAAAATGTCTTCTAACGTATTTGAGCATTTTCGTTTTTTTTTTTAGGATCGTGGAGTGTTTTTTCTTCAACTTTTTTCTCGCAATTGCATTTTTCCTTTAATATAACGAAAAGTCAGATCATTTAACTCGTATCCGTTTCGTTATCAAAATCCCTCTAACGTCATTTTCAGCATTTTCGTTTCTTTTACAGATCGTTTTTCTTTTCGTTGACCGTTTTTCCCTCGTCATATGCTTTTTCCTTTAATATAACAAAAGCTCAGTCGTTACAGAATGCCTCGAAGCGTGTATTTTAAAACATTTTCGTTTTTTTTTCAGATAGTCATTTTTTCTATCTTTTTTCCCCCCGCAATTGCTTTTTTTCCTTTAATATAACGAAAATCTGTGCATTTAACTGAATCCTTTCGTTATCAGAATGCTCTAACGTGAATTTTAAGCATTTCGTTTCTTTTTTTTCAGGATCGTCATTTTTTTTCTTGCACCTTTTTTCTCGCTATTGCTTTTTCCTTTAATATAACGAAAATCAGCGCATTTAACTGTAATCCAGTTTTAGTATCAGAATGCCTCTAACGTGTATTTTAAGCATTTCTCGGGTTTTTTTCAGATCGTAATTTTTTTTGCACCATTTTTTCTCGTAATTTTGTCTTTCCTGTTTTATATAAACGTAAATCAGCGCATTTTAACTGTAATCCTGTTTCGTTACAGAATGCCTCTAATGTTTATTTAAGCATTTTCCGTTTTTTTTTTTTCAGGATCATCATTTTTTCTTTCCTTGCACCTTTTGTTCTCGCAATCGCCTTTTCCTTTAATATAACGAAAATCAGCGCATTTAACTGTAATCTGTTTTTGTTATCAAATGCTCTAACCGTTATTTTAAGGATTTTAGTTTTTTTTTTCAGATGGTCATTTTTTTTTTTTGCCACTTTTTTTCTCCAATTGCTTTTTTCCTTCTAATATAACGAAAATCAGCCGCGCAGCTTAAACTGTAACCGTTTCGTTATCCAGAATGCTTGTATCGTAATTTTAAGCATTATTTTTTCAGGATCGTCATTTTCTTTTTCTTGCACTTTTTTCCATCTCGCTATTACTTTTTCCTTTATATAAAAAAATCAGTGCAGTTAACTGTAATCCGTTTCGTTATGAGAAGCCTCTAACGAGTAATTTAACATTTTCGTTTTTTTTCAGATCTCATTTTTTTTTTCCTTGCACCTTTTTTCTTGCAATTGCTTTTTCCTTTAATGATAAAGACAATCAGTCCATTTAAAATGTAATCTGTTTCGTTATCAGAATGCCTCAACGGTATTTTAAGCATTTTTCGTTTTTTTTTCAGGATCGTCATTTTTTCATTCTTGCACCTTTTCCTCGCAATTACTTTTTTTCTTAATATAGCAATAATCAATGCATTTAACTGTAATCCTTTTCGTTTCAGAATGGCTTCTACCCTGTAGTTCAAGAATTTTCGTTTTTTTTTCAGGATAGTCATTTTTTTTTGTTGCACCTTTTTCTCGCAATTGCTTTTTTTTTCTCTACTATACAAAATCCATGCATTAACTGTAATCCGTTTCGGTTATCAGAATGGCTCTAACGGTATTTTAAGCATTTTCGTTTTTTACAGATCGTCATTTTTTTCCTTGCTTATCCTTTTTTCCCTCGCAATTCCTTTTTCCTGTAATATAACGAAAATCACGCATTTAAACTTAATCTGTTTCTAATCATAAATCTCTAACGTGTATTTGGAGCATTTTCGTTTTTTTTCAGGATCGTGATTTTTTTTTCTGCAAGTTTTTCTCGGCAATTTGCTTTTTTCCTTTAATATAACGAAAATCAGATCATCTAACTCTTTATCCGTTCCGTTATCCAAATCCCTCTAACGTTCTATTCAGCAATTTTTTTCGTTCTTTTTCAGACGTCATTTCTTTTCTGCACCTTTTTTCTACGCAACTTGCTTTTTTCCTTAATATAACAAAAAAACTCAGTGCATTTAACTGTAATCCGTTTCGTGTATCAGAATGCGTCTAATCGGTATTTTAAACAATTTTTTTCGTTTTTTTTTTTTCAGATTAGTCATTTTTTTCCAACTTTTTTCTCAGCAATTGCGTTTTCCTTTAATATACGAAAATCTGTGCATTTAACTGTAATCCGTTTCGTTACAGAATGCCTCTAACGTGAATTTTAAGCATTTTCGTTTTTTTTCAGGGATCGTTCATTTTTTTTTGTTTTTTATTTTTTATTTTTTTTTTTGTTTTCTTGCATCCTTTTTTTCTCGCAATTTTCTTTTCCATTAATATACGAAAATCAGCGCTTTTAAACTGTAATCTCTTTTGTTATCAGAATGCCTCTAGTGTATTTTAAGCATTTTCGGGGGTTTTTTCAGGATCGTCATTTTTTTGCACCTTTTTTCTCGTATGTTTTTCCTTTTTATTATAACGAAAATCAGCGCTGTGTAACTGTTGGGGCATCTGTTTAGTTATCAGAATGCTTAATGTTTAATTTAAGCATTTTCGTTTTTTTTTCAGGATCATATTTTTTTTTCTGGCACCTTTTTTCTCGCAATTGCCTTACCTTTATCATAACGAAAATCAGCGAATTTAACTGTAATCTGTTTTGTTATCATGAATGCCTCTAGTGTATTTTAAGGATTAGTTTTTTTTTCAGGATCGTCACTTTTTTTTTTTTGCACTTTTTTTGCGCCATTGCTTTTCCTCTAATATAAACGAAAATCTGGCGCATTTAACTGTAAAATCGTGTTGTTATCAGAATGCTGTATCGGAATTTTAAGCATTGTTTTTTTCAAGGATCGGTCATATTTTTGTTGCTTGCACCGTTTTTCTCGCAATTGCTTTTTTTCTTTAATATACAA
>NW_028235251.1:17500-21645 GCF_977035675.1 Penaeus japonicus | reverse complement strand
TGGAAGAGAGAGAGGAGGAGGAGGAGAGGGGAGGAGATGGAGGAGAGAGAGGAAAGAACAGAGAGGAGAGAGAGGGGAGGAAAGGGGGGGGGGGGGGGGAGAGAGAGGAGAGAGAGAGAGAGAGAGAGAGAGAGAGAGAGAGAGAGAGAGAGAGGACAAAGTACCTCCACGACAGAGGGGAAAACATGAAATTTGTAGCCAACCCCGCCCCCATCTCCTTCCTCCTCCTCTCCCCCCTCCCCCTCCTCCTTCAGCTTTAACATCACAAGTCTTTAAGGCAAATAAACCTTGGCAATGCTATACTTCCGAAACGCGGACCACACACTCTCGCCTCGGTCTCGCTTTCCTCTCTCCCTCTTTCTCTCTCTCTCTCTCTCTCTCTCTCTCTCTCTCTCTCTCTCTCTCTCTCTCTCTCTCTCTCTCATTCTCCCTCTTTCTTTCTCACTCTCTTTATCTCTCTCCATTTCCCTCTTTCTCTCACCTCTCTTTATCTCTATCCCTCTCCATATCTCTTCTTCCTCTTTCCCTTGTTGCTTTCTTTGGCCCTTTTTTTATTCTTCTCATTCCTCTTTCTCTTAATCTTTCCCATTGATTCTTTCCTCTCATTTTCTCTTCTGTTTTCACATTCTCTTCTTTCTTCTCCCTCTCGTTATTTTAGTTCTTTCTCTTGTATGCCTTCATTCCTTTCGTGTTTTCTTTGCATCTCTTTCTCTCCTTAGTAATTCTTTTCTTTTTCTTCTCTGTTCTCTGCCTCTTCCTTTTCTCGCCTCTTTCCCCTTTACCTCTTTCTTGTCTCTCTTCGCCTTTCTCTTTCCCTTTCCTCTTCCCATCTTCCTCTCCCCTTTTCCCCTCGATTTTCTCCTATTGCTTGCTTCTTCCCTCCGCTCTCACCCCTTTTCCTCTTCCCTACCAATCTACTCCTCCTTCTCCCCTTCCCCTCTTCCTTGCCTCTTGCCTCTTCCATCCCTCCCTATCCCCTCCCCCTATTCCTTGCCTCTTCCCCTACTCCCTGTCCCCTTCCCCTTTTCCTTGCCTCTTACCCCCTCCCCCTCTTCCTTGCCTCTTGCCTCTTCCCTCCCTTCCTATCCCCTCCCCCTCTTTCTTGCCTCTTCCCTCCCTCCCTACCCCCTTCCACTCTTACTTGCCTCTTCCCTCCCTTCCTATCCCCTCCCCCTCTTCCTTGCCTCTTCCCTTCCCCTATTCCCTGCCTCTTCAATCCACCCTCTCCCCTTCCCCTCTTCCTCCTCCCTCTCCCCTTCCCCGACTCTCGCCTCGCCCCTTGCTTTCTCCTCTCGCTAACTTTATTCTCTTGATCCCCACATTTATATATATCTCTCTCTCTCTCTCTGCTTCTTTATTCCGCCTTTCTTCCTTCCTTCCTTCCTCGCCCTCTCCTTAAACCCTACAATCCCTTCCTCATTCCCCCTTTTTTTAATTCCATTTTTCCTCCGATTCTCCACAGATTTATCATGTCCTCTCACTTGGCTTCATAACACTCTTTCTTCTTCCCCGTCGCTCCCTATCTTTCTCCCCTTTCTCTCTCTATCACACTCTTTCGCCTTCCGCTTTTAGGCCGATTTATGAGCTCCTCCTTGGATGCTTCTTCGTCTTCTTATTCTCCGCTTCTCTCTTTTTTCTTTGGTTCTCCTTCTGTGTCGTCTGTTTTTTTTCGCCTTTATTCTTTATGCTTTCTTCGGAGTGGAGGCTGTTGCTCGTCGCTATCGGCTCGTTTCTTTGCTGTTTGTTTTCGCGTTCTCGCTCGCTCGCTTGCTCGTCTCTTTCGTCCCTCGTCTCTTGTCTCTGGTCTCTCGTCCCACGTCTCTTGTCACTCTCTCTTGTCTCTCGTCTCTTGCGTTCCCTCTTTCTTTTTCTCTCTCCCCTCTCCCTCGTCCCACGTCTCTTGTCACTCTCTCTTGTCTCTCGTCTCTTGCGTTCCCTCTTTCTTTTTCTCTCTCCCCTCTCCCTCGTCCCACGTCTCTTGTCACTCTCTCTTGTCTCTCCAGGTTCCTCTTTGCGTGCGTTCCCTACATTTCTTTTTTCTCTTCCCCCTCCTCACTCGTACAACCGTCCTCTTGTCACTCTCTCTCTTGTCTCTCGTCTATTTGCGTTCCCTCTTTCTTTTTCTCTCTCCCCATCATCCCTCGTCCCACCGTCCTATTGTCACTCTCTCTTGTCTCTCGTCTCTTGCGTTCCCTCTTTCTTTTTCTCTCTCCCCTCTCCCTCGTCCCACGTCTCTTGTCACTCTCTCTTGTCTCTCGTCTCTTGCGTTCCCTCTTTCTTTTTCTCTCTCCCCTCTCCCTCGTACTCCCTTTGCATCCTTTCTCTTTCTTTTCTGCCAATGGAAGAAGAGGAAGAGACAGAGAATTAGAGTGAGAAGAAAGAGACAAGGGAAAAGAAAGTGAAAAGAGGAGGAAAGAAGAAGAGAAGTGACAGAAGAGAACGCAGAGAGAAGAGGAAGGGACTGCAGATAAGGAATTGGCGTGTGCCGAGAGAGAGAGAGTTTGCGAGAGATGGGGGAAAGAAATATGGAAAGGAAAAAAAAAAAAACGAAATGGAGAGGACGGATTGGGGAAAAAAAACAAAGAAATGGGAAAAGTGGATTAACGCGAGCAAAGCAAGCAAGAAAGAGTCGTTGAATGATTTGAGGTGTGAGGGTAAGTTTTGGTGAGAAGTGAGAGAATGTGAGGAGGAGAGGAGAGACGAGAGGAGAGGAGGGATGAGGTGAGAGAGAGAGAGAGATGGAACGAGCTAGAAAGCGATATATTGAGAGTGAAAGAGAGATAGAGATGTAAAAAAATAGTGAGAGAGAGAGAGATGGAAAGAGATAGTGAGCGAGAAAGCGAGAGTGAGAGAGTGAGATTTCATCCTCTCATAACTTCCTTTCTTCACCTCCTTTATTTCCCTCGTTTTGATTTTCTCTCTGTCTTCGATATCTTTCATCTTTATTCCCCTTACCCTCTCCCTTCTTTCCTTTTCCACCAACTCTCTGCTATATCTCCCTTTCTCTCATTCTCTCTCTCTCTCTCTCTCTCTCTCTCTCTCTCTCTCTCTCTCTCTCTCTCTCTCTCTCTCTCTCTCTCTCTCTGTGTGTGTGTTTCTGTCTCTCTAGTCTCTCCCTCACTCTGTCTCTCTCTCTCTCCCTCTCTCTCACACTCACACTCACACTCACACTCACTCTCTCTGTCTCTCCCTCGTTCTGTCTCTCTCTCTCTCCCTCTCTCTCACTCTCACTCTCACTCTCACTCTCACTGTCTCTATCTCTGTCTCTCTCTCTTCCGCTCTCTCTCTCCCTTTCGCCCCACCTTCCGACTGGTAATGGAGCCAGCGTGCGTCCCTGCATCTCGCTCCCCAACTCCTACTTAATTCACCGCCCTTAACGGCGCTTCTTTTCCTGGGATTCCTTCCTTCGCCCCTCCTTGGCCTTCCTCCTTAGTTCATATCTTTCTTCCTCTCTCTCTCTCTCTCTCTCTCTCTCTCTCTCTCTCTCTCTCTCTCTCTCTCTCTCTCTCTCTCTCTCTCTCTCTCTCTCTCTCTCTCTCTCTCTCTCTCTCTCTCTCTCTCTCTCTCTCTCTTTCTTTCTCTCTCTCTCACTTACTCATTCACTCTCTCTCTCCTCCCCCCTTACCACCTCCCTCTTTCTTCCACACTGCATCCTTTCTCCCCCCCCTCCCCCTAACCAGCCTCCAAGTCACAGTGTGCCTTCGCGTCAATCAGAAATCAAACGCGGTCATGTGACGGGCTGTGACGCGCCAAGCAGAAAGTGGAATGGCCTAGGCGGTGCTACACCAAACCGATTGGGAGAGAGAGAAGAGTGAGGAACAAGACAAGGCAGAAAGGAAGGTAGGGAAAAGGAGAGGGAGGGAGGGAGGGAGAAAGGAAGGAGATATAGATAATTATATAAATAGATTGAAATAAAGAGTGCGAGCGCGGGTGAGAAAGAGAGAAATTTTGTTAGAGAAAATGGAGAAGTGAGTATGAGAGAGACGAGAGAGTAGAGATGAGAGAGAAGGAGATGGAGAGAGAGAGAGAGAGGGATGACGAGAGATTGAGAGATGAAAGGAGATGAGAGAGTGAGAGAAGAGAGGAGAGTCGAGGAAGAGAGAGAGAGAGAGAGGGAAAGAGAGAGAAACCTTAATCCATAAGCC
>NW_028235251.1:2500-7500 GCF_977035675.1 Penaeus japonicus | reverse complement strand
ACTCTCATCTTACATACACTTAACATTAACCACTCAGCAACACTTCGAAATACACCTCTGTAACTCGCTCACTCACACTCTTCCTCTCTCGACGCCCTCAAGGGGGGAGGTGGGGAGGGGGGGTCGCGCCCCTTAAAACGGCCTTATCGAAGCCCTTGGAAACGACACCCGAGCCCTTTGCGACGCTGTATGGGCGCTCGAATCTCAATTAATTGGATTTATTCTCTTGCAGGTAGTTGTGTCCTTGCGTGATGAAAATGGAAAAATATTTTATATTATAAACCTGTAGATAGTGAAATAAATTATCCTCTGAAGGGGCCTTTTATAGTTTTGGTTCTGGTGATGACATAGTATGTGGTTGAATTAGGTTGAAAAAATTTTGAATGTAAATAATTTTGTTATAGAGATTATATTATTTATTAAATAAAAAAGTGTAAACCAATGTTGTTTGAAATGCGGGGGGTTTTTATATAGATACATATGGCGATTTGTTACGTTTGGATATAAAAAGGGTGGTTGGGGGGGGGGGGGGGGGGTTTGTGGTTGGGGTGGGGTTGTTGGGGGTGTTGGTGGGGTGGTTTGGGGGGGAAGAACTAAAAAAGGCATTTAAAAAAATATACAGTGGCAACGAAAAACCCTAAGTTTTATATTTTTTTTGGTTTTTTTAAAAAAAAAATTTTTTTTAAAAAAATTCCCAATTTCATGACCATCATTACCTCCCCAACTGAAGAAGCTTCCTCCTCTCCTCTGGAAGAAAAAGGCAAATTGAGCCCTTCCCCATCTCTAACCCTCCAACCACCAACCCCCTCCGCCAACCTCAACCAAACCCTCCCGCTACCCCCAAGCCCCCTCCTAACCCCTCCCTCATCTGACCTCACCCCTACCCCCAATCACTTCCCCCTCTGACCCAAACCCCTAACCCCTTTCCCCTCCTCCTCCTCTTCCCCCCAACCCCTTCCCTATCTGACACCTCCCCCTCCCCCACACCCTCCCCCCTCTGGCCCCACCGATCACCTGCAAAACATATTTCTTCAAATCCTTCCCATTCAGCAAACTGATGTGTTAGATTAGCGGCCGAAATTGCTTCTAGTTTTCAGTGCTACCCACTGAATTCTACCCCCCTCCCCCTTCCCTCCCCCCCTGAAAGTGAGTCAATACTGAAGTATTCCAAAGACTATTTTGTTATATACATTCTATCCTTTTGTACTTTTATTCGGCTATTCTGATTATGATTCGATACAAAACTCTGATTTTGTTGAATCAGACTAATTGCAAAATCGTGGATTTTTTGCGCTAGTGACTTCCTGGGTGATGTTAAGGTCGAATCTCCCATTGTCAAACTAGCATAAAATGACCCTTAGACCCTCCTCTCATTCCAACATGTATATATGTGTATCTCACGGTCCAGTTTTAACCCCCTCCCCTCCTCCCTCCCCCCCCCTTACTACACGTGCTGGTCCTCTCGCTGATCGTTATCATAGACATTAATTAAAGTCTTGATGATTAAAAGGATCTTTTTGTCTGCAATTCTTGGCCGTGAACTTATCCCTGCTCTTGTTGCCTGTCTGTCTGTCTGTTTTTTTTCTTCTCTCTCTCTCTCTCTCTCTCTCTCTCTCTCTCTCTCTCTCTCTCTCTCTCTCTCTCTCTCTCTCTCTCTCTCTCTCTCTCTCTCCCTCTCTCTCTCTCTCTCTCTTTCTCTCTCTCTCTCTCTCTCTCTCTGTCTCTCTCTCTCTCTCTCTCTCTCTCTCTCTCTCTCTCTCTCTCTCTCTCTCTCTCTCTCTCTCTCTCTCTCTCTCTCTCTCTCTCTCTCTCTCTCTCTCTCTCTCTCTCTCCCTCTCTTTCTCTCTTACTTTTCATCTATTTTCGTCATTTCATTTATCCTTCATATCACTTTTTATCCCTCAACTCCCTTCCTTTCTCTTTCACTCTTTCCGTCATTCGTCTAAAGCAATGTCTCACCCTTTTTATCTTTTTCGCACTCCTGTTTTCTCTCTCGCTCTGTTTGTCACTTTATTCGTTTTATTCCTTTATTTGTGATTTTTCCTCTCACTTTCTCTCTCTCTCTCTCGCTTCCCCCCCCCCCCCTCTTTTCATTTGCCCCTTTCCCCTCTCCTCCTCTTTCTCCCTTTGTCTCTCCGTCCCACCCTCCGCCACAGTGTCTCACCCTACCACGCTAGACCCTAACCCACGGACACGCCGCCCCCCCCCCCCCGTATTATGTCCCAGCACTAACTTACCCTATAATCACCCTATCCCATACACAATCGAGAGCCATCCCTTGCCTAAACGATGACCTGTGGACCCTCGCTCTCCTATATCTCCCGGCACAAGGACTCGCCTCAGGAATGCTCTCGCTAGTCCTTCACTCCCTCCTTCTGAGTCCTTCATTCAGCTCCCCGGTTTCTCCTCTCCTTTTCCTTCTCCCTTGCTTCGTCAGCGATCCGGTAACAGGGAGCTTGCTTGCCCTTTGCGCGACTCGCTTCGGTGCTGGAGTGCACTCGAGCACGCACGCCTACCCTCACTTACTCCCTCTAATACAAACTAATACCAAAAAAAAAGTTATTAATTCATTTCTCTCTCTCTCTCTCTCTCTCTCTCTCTCTCTCTCTCTCTCTCTCTATATATATATATATATATATATATATATATATATATATATATATATATATATATATACACACACACACATCCCTCTATCTCTTTCCCTTTCTCTCTACACACACACACACACACACACACACACACACACACACACACACACACACACACACACACACACACACACACACACACACACACACACACACACTCACATACACACAGGCGCACACACTCTCTCATACACACAAATACACCGCCGCGGTATCGCAAAAGGGAAGCGTGACGGACTGGCAGATAAATTCTAAAGCAAACGTTTGTCCAGCTACCGTGTCCTCTCTCTCTCTCTCTCCCTCTCTCTGCACTTCTCCTCCTCCTCCTCCACCTCCTCCTCCTGCCCCCCCTCCCTCTCTTCTCTCTTTCCCTCCCCCAACCCCTCTAAACCCCCTAACCCTGCCCCCCCTCCCCCCTGTCGCCGTTCCGACCGACTGACCACCGATACAAATTGAGATCTTTACACGCCTCACCTTTCAACAAACTGATCGTTCACGAAGGCCGACACAGGGGCCGATCCCACACCACGGCGCGAGGGGGAGGGGGTAGAGAGGGGGGGAGAGAGGGGAGGAAGGGGGTCAGGATGGAGAGCAAGGCACGACAAGGGGAACACGTTAAACCGACCCTTACTGCTCGGAGTCAGTAAGGTCGATTATCCCTTGCGGAGAAGAGGGAAAAACTCCACGCGAGCTCAACGTAGCAAAAGGGAGGAGAAGGGGGAAGGGAAGGGGGAGGGGGAGGAGGGGAAGGGAAAGGCCAAAAGGTTTTTCGCAGGGGCGTGGCCAGCCCAGGGGGAAGGGAGAATGGGAGAAGGGGAGAATGGGGGAAGGGAAAGGGGGAGGGGAGGGGGGACAGTCCGCGAGGGGACGGGTGGGCGGAGCGTTACAAACGAGGGTCAAGAGGAGGACAACACGAGGCGCACTCGAGCCGAGGGGCACCACTCCAGGGGGACAGCCACGCCGGCGTCGGCACGCGGAGGGAGGGGGGACGGGGGGGGGGGGGATAATAGGTAGTAGAGGCTATAGGCGGAGGGCAGGGCACGACTGGGGGAGGGGGGGTCGATCTGAGGAGGAGGTGAAGGGGAAAGAAGAGGAAGAGGGTACTGAGGGCCCGGGAAGTAGGAGACGAGGAGGAAGAATTTTCTATGAAGGAAGGTCGAGGAGAAGAGCAACGAGGGAAATGGAGGAGAAGAAGAGGATAAAAACAAAGGAGGGTTGTTAAATTATTTATTATATAGTATAGACAGTTTTTTTATCTTTTTTATTAGATATTTATTTATATATAAGATATATGTTTTTAGGATTTTGTATTTTTATTAGAAGGATATATTTTTCTTTTTATTTTTTATAGTATTGTTTAGTTTTATTTTTGTTATTGTAGATATATAGATATTTAGATTAGATAGTATTTTTGTTATATTGTATTTTATTTATTTTTAATTTAGCAGAATTAGAAGTTATATTATTTTAATTAGATTTTAGTAATAGTATTAGATAGATTTATTTTTTAGCTAGTAGTATTAGTTTTATTTTTAGATATTATAGTAAATATATATTAGATTTTAGATAGATTATTTGATTATAGATTAGAATATTTTTTTTAGTTTATTTAGAGTTTTATTTTTTAAGATTAGTATATAGATTATTTTTATTTAGACTTAGATTTTATAGATTTTTATTTTTTAAGTTAGAGTTTAGTTTAAAGATTAGATTAGAAGTTTATAGATTTTAGTTATAGATATTTTTTCGATAGATATTAAGAATTATATTTTTATATTATTTAGATGTATTTAGAATTATTTGTATTTTTTTTTTATACTCGTTATTTTATTAGTAGTTTTTTTTTATTTTAGGTTATCTTAGATTTTAAATTAGGACTTTAGATAGTTTTTTTTTTAGATTATAGTTTATATATAAGTGAATATTATAGTTTTTTAATAGTATTGTTTATGTAGTAGATATAGTTTTTATTTATATTAGTATAGATTATATTGAAGGGAGAAGGGGAAAGGGAAGCAAAGGGGGGAGTCCCGGCAGAGTGAGGCGACAGAGGTTCTCACAGCCGGAAACCAGACCAGGCAAAAAAGGGGGAATAAAACTCCTGTGATATGTAAACTAGCTAGAGTGACACTCTCTTGTTGGCGGACAGATGGTGATTAACGCGAGCGCTCCATCCTCCCCCTCCTCTTCCTCTTCTTCTTCCTATTCTTCATCCTCCTCCTCCTCCACCTCTACCTTCACCTCCATCACCTCTTCCTTTTCTTCTTCTTCTTCTTCTTTCTCTCCTCCTCCTCCTCCTCCACCTCCTCCTCCATCTCCACCTCCACCTCCACCTTCACCTCCATCTCC
>NW_028235250.1:0-5000 GCF_977035675.1 Penaeus japonicus | reverse complement strand
TGTTAAGAGCCCTTGGCATTCAGATACTTGCCTTTCGATTCTGATTCATCTAATTCAGACACAGCTTTAACTGAATATCTCTGGAAATTTAGTAGCATAGAACTTTACAGATCCAACCATGGTTCTCCCAACGTGTGACAACAGGAGACGGAGGAAGGGCCAAATCACCAGTTATTTTCCTTGAAAGTCTGTATTCTTTTAGGAGCCTTTAGAAAGATGTTTTTCCCCTTGTTGAATGTGGAAACAAAGCGGTCAACTGATTGGGTAACTTACTACGAACGGTTTTCAGCCACTCTATGCAAAACCCATGTGATCAAGCATGTAACATGTAACATATTCGAGAAAAAGAATTTGGCGACCAAACATAGCCTTGCACATGTAGGAAGCCGCATCTGGTAGTAAACCTAAAAAGGATGTTTTCATAAAGTGTATTCGGAGGCTACATAGTAAACTTTAGAGAGTCAGTGAAGAAATGTTCTGCCAATAGTTGATGATTCCACCCTTATCCAATTTGGGCCACATTTACCAGACAGTTTTCTCACGCTCCTCCTTAACTCCCATTATATTCAAAAACGAAACATGCTAACAAATCTTTGCTCAACTCTGTTGTTTTCATCAATAGGATACCCAGATTTTCTGCCTGCAGCCTTTCCTGTAACATTGATCATCTTTGTGACCAATAGAGCTTCGCAACATATTTTTCCTGAACGTTGTTTGGTTGGGGACTTCAAAAACCAGTATATTTCTCCAAGAAGCTTTTTTTATTAGGTGCCATTGATAATTTGTTTAGAGCGGCTGATGTCAACAGCAATCCTCTGCGGACACAAGAATCTTCGTGAAATTTCTTGGTACTTGAGGTTAACGTTATCGTTTATCAGATTTTCAGGAGTCAAATAATTTTGCTGAGAGTTCTGTGGGACGAAGGTACCTTCATGATGTCCTCCAATTTTACCTTCCCTTTGAGCCTCCTCTTGTTCTTTTTATGCTTCTTGGTTTCAATGTGTTGCTTGACAGAAAATAACTTTTTAGAGGATATCTGAAAAAATACATTTCCAAGAAATATTAAAAACAGTTCAATATGTAGTAGGTACACCATGTTACCGTTAAAATAGATCCGAGTCAATATTAATCATTAATAATAGATATATGAATGAGATGAACATTTGCATTATAATTACCTTAACATTGCAGTATTTGCATTTCACATCATCTCCATTAAGTTCCAAATCAGCAAAATCGTCAGCGATCCGTTTAGAGCGTTGAAGGGGAGTAACTCTAATCTTGGGCATTTAGGTGTAAATAAGCACTAGGGAAATGGTTAAAACAACTTATCACTTTAATAATTAAATATAATATATAACCATTTAGTATAACAAAAATAACCACAAAGAGAAATAAATACGAACCACGAAGTCAAACAACGAAACAACCAAACAAGCGTAAACCTACCTCTGGATCGGCCGTAAGTCAACTGACTGTTCAGGTACACAACAGTTTTCAGCAACATACGCACGAACCAGTGAAGCACCTAGGGCTGTGACATTATGCTTTTGGCATAAAACATATTCTTTTAGCATATTTCTTTTTTTTTTTTTTTTTTTATTTTAAAGAATCTGTTTTCATAATAGCCATTTTAAAGAATATGCTTTTCTAAACAAAAAATTAGTTTTTTATGTAAACTTTTTCTTTTTACTAAAAATCTATATGCTTTTATCGCCAGATGAGTAAATTCAGTGTGTTTTGTTCACAAAATCATTCAAGGAAGCGGCTATAATAGGAATATAGCAAATACACCTACCATATTTTATTTACCGCCTTAAAACTGCATGATTTACACGAGGGAAGAGGGAAGATAAACGAGGAGGGGGAGGAAGGGAGGAAATATGGAAGAGGGGGTAGGGTAGGAAAGGAGGGGAGGAGGGTGAACAAGGGGAATGGAACTATGTGGTTGAGCTTGATTACGTCACCAGTATCACGTCAACAATTTATGTTCCGTTTCTTTGGGAGAGACGTTTAACTTTTCTTTTTATAGGGAGAAGTGGCATTATTTTTTTTATTACTGTTGATGATTATACAAAATTGGGGATAATACGGGGGGTGTGAAATACCCTGCTGGCAAAGTTTCAGAGGATATGAGAGTTTGTTGAGTTATTTCAGAAAAAGCATATTTTAAAGCATAAAAGCATATTTTAAAGCATTAAAATGCATTTTTAAAAATAATAAAAAAGCATTTCTGTAAAAGAATAATGTCACAGCCTAGTAAAAAAAAAAAAAAAAATAAAAAAAAAACCCTAGTAATAAGTTCCCCCTTACGCAAATAGTGAGCAACTGATAATGGAAAAAGAAAAATATCCAAATAACATAAACATTATCTTAGAGCATAAAAAGCATATTGTCAAGCATAAAAAGCATATTTTAAAGCATAAAAAGCATATTTTAAAGCATAAAAAGCATATTTTAAAGCATAAAAAGCATATTTTAAAGCATAAAAAGCATTTTTTAAAAAGCATAAAAAGCATTTCTGTAAAAGCATAATGTCACAGCCCTAGAAGCACCGAACCAAACCCTTCGAAGTAGAGGAACAAATCCGTGCGAACTAAAACCTTTCACCATTCACAGTGATATATCATACGAAGAAAGCATATGCCCAATCAACCGGACATATGCCCTATCAACTGGGCATATTCTCCTTAATAAAAGCATGTTGCATATATGCAATATGCATTTAAAAATAAATGCATTCAGCATACATGCTTCATGCATTTCATGCCGTGTCACAAGCCTAGTTAATACTTATTTACGGTTGTAATTGTAATATATATAAAGCAACTGATGTGTATGTTATGTATAACTACCTATTAAATCAGTTTTTGAAAATCCACTTTCAGGTTTATAGTTCATGCTGCCAAACGCTTGGGATTCCATAACAATGCAGACAATTCATGTCTTGATAATGCCAGACACGTCCTTTTTCATTAAAACTTGAAAATCATCCTGCATTTGCACTGAATGCTAGAAGAATGCTAAGCACGAGATCAAAGTGTAGAGTTAAAATGGTTCTTAATTCTACGATTATACATTGTTAATATCACCAGTCAAGATTTTCCCATTCATTTAGAATTTACGCATTACCATTTTGAAATAACGGTTCTTTACGAAGTGGTATTTTTTTTTTTTTTTTTTTTGCCAGATACGAGACCAGATTCCCCTCTTGTAGTGATGACCATAGCCGATAATTATGGCGGATTAGGTCACATGAGAAGGAACTACCATGTGTTTGACCAACTTTTCACTTCATCCAGTTAACCTAATACGCATGACTTCACCTTACTTCCATCTGTCTCACTTCCTCTAATTTCAATCTCAGTCAAGATTACAAATATAATTAAGTATTGTCAGCAAGGCAGATTTCTGGAGCTTTTTTTAATGCATCATTTCTAGCATTTCAAAGTAATATCAACATATCCCTTAAGGTTTTCAAAATTTGGCAATATAGAGTCCGGTTACCATCAACCTTGTATTGCATAATAGCCGAGAGCAAGCCAGATATAACCAGAATCATTGTATTTATCAATGAATATCTGACGCAACATTTGACCGATTTGTTTTAGACTTAGGGCAATAATAACAACTTTAAAAGATATATATTTATAACTAAATATTAAAAATATATATTACAAACTGATATGCCGTCCACTTAAGGGCCTCGACCCCTTTCAACACAGGTCATCAGGGATGGTGCACTGATGGAAGGGGTCAACGAATATTCGTTCCAGGATCCTCCCACGCACTTTTGCGCCTGGGCACTCGACCTTCAATGAACCCCCCCGGACACCGATAAGCCTCTGCTTCAGCACACCACCCAACAAGTCGCACTCGAAGTACTTCCTTCCTCACGAGGGTACAGGGTAACGGCCTACCTGCTGGCCACACGAACTGGTACATCACAAAGGGTCCTCACACATCTCGGAGAGTATAGCAACGAAGGTGCCAGCCGCTGCCCTTGAACCGACGACTGCCGCCCAGTGTGTTTCACGGCGATGCCCGCGTACTAATCGCTGCAAAAGCTTGGGTTGCCGCCGCTTCCAGGAGCTGTGCAGCTAGGGAAGCCACCTATGTTCCGACACAGTTTATCGATTCATCGAGGTCTCCCATCCGGGCACTTTGTAAGCCTTTGGCTTGGCACCCGACGTCACTGCAGCGGGGAAGAATTCCTTGGGGATCGTACAGGTTCCTTCGGAAGGTATTGGCCTTACCCAGGTGCAGGCCACACGTTCCCCGGGGTAGCAAACGGCGCCTCCGAACTGGTTCCTTGCTGAACAATAAGGGCTCTTCCCTGCAGTGGCGAGTGAAGGCCCATGTCCCTTGACCGCACACAACAGAGTCTTGCAGTTTGCACACTGAAAAGCCATCAGGCCGGGGGGGAGACTCGCACAGGCGAGAATGAAGGTGGTTATCAGGAAGTTAAACACTTCGTTTGCTGCCGGAGTTGCACTGAAAGAGCAAACGATTAACGAATAGTCACACGACTGACTAGGTATGAACGGCCCAGAGTTAGGTATTGATAATATTATCCCTATTCACATTTTCAGACGGTGCTCACACATTCAAATTTTATACCTACAAGTCAATCAGTGCAAGTCCTCGTGGCGGTTACGGTACGTGTACCCTCTTGCAGTCATCCTTCGTAAGGTCATAGCGGTCCGCGGCATTTGGAGATGCAGTCATGTAGGCTCCACAAGGAGCTGGGGTCAGGGAACCTACCACTCTTGGGCAAACGAGTCTGCAAAGGGGAGTCTTGCATTAGGGTGGCGGTTGGGGGGGGGGGAGTATTTCAATGGGAATCAAAAATAAGTATTGCAATTCACAAATGAAACGGGATTTATACTTACTCCTCGGCACGACGAAGGCTACTCCCATGGCCAGCTGTGGAAACAGTAGGTTATATAGGCTGCATCTTTCATCGACCTCCTGCTTCTTTAGCAGAAGGCAGGTTGATG
>NW_028235249.1:0-4827 GCF_977035675.1 Penaeus japonicus | reverse complement strand
GGAAAATTTTAAATGAGATATTTTTTGGGTTTATTTTAAATCGTTTTAAACCAAGGGAAAATGTTAAGCCAAAAACTTTTGCAAAAAATAAAGTCCCGAATTATCGTGGCCCAAATTTTATGTCCTTATCCCCAAAAGAAAAATAATTTTTGGGAAAAAAGGGGACGATAAGCATTCCTTTTTTTCTTTATTTTTTCAGTCAAAAGTTTAGTTTACAAAAAAATTTAAAAATTCCCCAAATTTTTAAAAACCCTTTCATAAAAGTACTAAAGAAATTTTATAAAATTGTGTTAAACCTTTTAGCGTCTGGAAATAAAAGGCCCGAGGATGGTGGGAAAAAACCGGAAATGGCTATCACCCAATTCCCCGGTACTGAAATCTAAATCTATGGGCCCCCCATTTGATTGTCTTGGAAAACCCGAAAAATAAAAGAATTTTAAATAAATTGAAAATTGTTTTTTGTATAAGAAAAAAGGGGAGAAATAACGTCTTTTTTCCCAAAATATAAGAAAATTTGAAGAAGATTTTCCACACAAAAGGGTTTTGTTTTTGGATTACAAAAATTTTGTTTAAATATTTAAATTTGGGAAATGTGGGGTTTTTGGTTTAAAAAAGTTTTTCGCGAAATTAAAGAAATTTTCGATAGAACGGGGTAGTTTTTTTTTAAAAATTTTTAAAGATAAAAGTGGGACGAAAAAAATGGACTTTTGATTTAAAGTTAAAAGCGGAATGCCGAAAAAAGATTTTGTTGGGTGGCCATTTTCCCTTCAAAGGGAGAAAAATGTTTTAAAAAGGGGATATTTTAAATTTATTAAAAAAAGAAATGTTCGTATTAAAGTGGGGGTGGTTTCATTAAAAAAAAGTATAGTTAAAGGGAAAAAAATTATACCGTTATTTTAACGAGGGGGAAAATAATTTTGTTTTGAAAAAAAAAAATAATGTAAAAGCGTGCTCAAAGAATTAAGGGCCAATTATTATTGGGAAATACGAGTGGGTTAAATTGAAAAAATCGGGTCCAAAATGAAATTTATTAGCAGAAAATTTTTTCGTCAAAAAAATTGGGCCCCCAAAAAATCCCAAACCCCCAAAAACTTTTCCCGTGCGATCCCTTTTGGGTTTCTTTGGGGTTTAGCGATGGGGGGAGGAAGCCCCCCGGCCTTTTGAGATTTTCCCCAAGAAGTTTAAAATTTATTAAGGGAAAAATTTTTTTCCCAAAAAATTTTTTTTTATTTTTTTTAGTTTTTTGGGTTTAATTTGGAAACAGATATAAAATTAACGCCCGGAGTAAAGCCCCCAAGCAAAAAAAATAAAATTTAAAAGTCTGTAAATTGTTTTGCGAAATTTTTTAAAAATGAAATTAAAAGGGTTTTGGGCCCAAAAAGCCCCTGATTTTTAAAGGGTTGGAATAAGTAAGAAAAAAGATGCAGATAAAATAGAAATTTTTAAAGATTGGGGGTTACCCAAAAAGGGGAAAGGGGGAAAACAAGGTGTCAAAAAAAGAGCAGTTGGATTTTGAGGGCCCTTAAAATTTTCAAAAAAGTACAAAAAATTATACGGAGTTTCTTAAGATAAAAAAATTTTGATTAAAAAAGAAAAAATGCTAAATAACCCAATTCCCTTAAATTCTAAATGTATGCGAATTTTCATTTCTTTTTTGAAAAACCCCTTTTTGGGGAAATTATAAAATGATTAATTTATATGTAAAAATGTGTTGACTGGTGATTTTGGATCTGTTACTGAAAAGGAAAGGAAAATGAAAAAGTGTTGATGTGATTTATTAAAAGGGTTTGTTAAATTAAAAAAAAATTTTTGGGTATGTGATGAGAGAGGGATGATAAATTATGATGATATGACGATGATGTTTGATAAAGGGACGACGAGGTTTGAAAATGTGAAAATTGAAAATGATGGTAATAATAAATCGGTTTTATTTTATTTTTTGCGTAATATCGTGTATGAAAAAAGCCTAGATTTTCTATGGTGAAATTTTTTGGAAGGATGGTTTGTAAAGAATTTTAAGATTATCGGATGAAAAAAATGGTAAGGGTGACCCCGACCCTACTAAAAAAGTTGAGGAAAAGGAAAAGAGGAATAAAAAAATTTATTTAAAAAAAATACTTCTTTAAAAGGAATTTTGCCCCTAAAAAATTTTCACGGGACAAAGGGGGAAATTATTTTGGGTAAAACTTATAAAGAAAAAACTGTTATGGGTGGGGTTTTAGAAAAATACAATTTAATGAAAGGCGAAAAAAAAAAAAAAAAGCGATTTATAGAGTTCAATTAAAAAAAAGGGTTTATGTATTACGATAGATGGGGGGATTCCCCCGGATTAATGCAAACGAAAAGAAAATTATGATTTGTTTTAACCCCTGCAAAATCTATGCTGGGAAAAAAAAACCCGGAAAATAAATTCGTGAAATTTGATTTACGGTATTTTTTAAATTGAAAAAAGATTTTAAAAAAAGGGAAGCCCCTTAAATGCCCCTCCCCTTTATTAGGGGGGGAAAAATTTAAAAGGGACCGATTCCCCCTTGAATATCATGTGGGGCGCTAGTAAATTTTTTTCGCCAAAGGTAAATATTACCAAAAAGTTTTCCAAAATTGGGTTTTTGGGACCTTTTTTTTAAGTTTGATGAATTTGGTATAAAAAGGAAATGAATGTAAAACCAATGATGATGATGTAGGGACAAAGGAAAGGATAAAAAGATAAAACAAAAAAAATTTTTGAAATTTAAGGAATTAGTTATTTTTGGTTTTAATATGTATTAAGAATTGAGTTTGTAAATTTGATATATTGATATAAAGGGTTTTTTAATATATTTTTGGGTATAAGAAAATCCCCCCCCCTAATAAATTTAAAAAGGATTCCCCGATAAAACCCCCAAGATTTAACACCCTTAAAAAAGGTTTCCAAAAATTTAAAGTTTCCCCTTTTTTGGGGAAGGTTAAAAGGGCCCAAATTTGAATAAAACCCCAAAGTTAAAAGGAAAAAAAAAAACCCAAAAAAATACAAAAATTTGGAAAAAATGCCAATCAAAAGAGATGACGGAATGGTCTTTTTATTTAAAATTTAAAAAAAAGAAATAATAAAGTTTTGGGAATTTTACGAATGAAACCCCCTTTTTATAATTTTTAAATAAAAATCTTTACGTGTTAAAATTATTGGATTTTAAATTTACCCCACCAGAATGTTTAAAAAAACAAAAATTTTAGGGCACAAAAAAACAAAAACCCAACAACAACAACAACCACCAAAAACCCATTTTAAAAACCTAAATTTACAGAAAAACGTTAAAAGGGGAACTAAAAATTTTTTAAACCAAAGAAAATTAATTAAATCAAAATCATTTCCCAACCAGTGTTAACGAAAAAAACCCCATCAACCCACTTTCCATCATCTATCATTTCGCGCTACAAAACAACAAAACCAACCCCCAACCCCCTTTTTATAAAATCTTTGTTTACAAAAAACAACAACCCCCACCCCCGAACCCCCATTTAACCACATCTTCGAAAAAAAACACCCAAAACCCCCCATTCCTCACCCTATCATGTAAAACCCAAAACAGACCCCCGCCCACCCACCCCCCCATTTTTTCCCCCTAAACCCCGCCCCAAAAAAACCAAACCCCCCAAAATTTAATTTCATATCGTACAAAAAACAGCCCCCGCCCCCAACAACAACCCCCCAACCCCCAGACTTTAGTTTTTAGATTTTTATGTTGTTTAGGGGAGAAAAAATCTACAGCCTTATAAATTTGCGGAATTAGGGGTAAGTATTTAAAATTTCCCCAATTTGCCCCTGTTGTTGAAGGGTTTAAAAGGTTCTGGAATTAATTTTGATAAATTAAAAAAAAAAGGGAAATGGCTATTATTCCCCCCGGGGGTAGAAAAACCCAGTTCTAGTAAGTTTTATAAGGATTTATTTAACTTGGAATGGGGAACTTTGATGGAGTATTAAAGGTTGACTCAAAACTTATTGTAAAGAAGTATCCCAAAAGTCCCAATTTCCCGTTGATTTAAAAAATTTTTCGGGAAAATTAACGGGAGGAAATTTTGGTTGTTTTAAGTGAATGGGGAATTAGGGGAAAAATTTAAAAAGCAAGGGAACCTAGCCCTTTGTTTTTTTAATAATAGTCGGTATGTGATCGATTTAATAATGAAACTGTTTAAAAATTAGGAAATATAATTGGGTGGCTAACTTTTTAAACGAATGTAATGAAAAAAGTATTTGCTGGGTTTGTTATAACCCTTGGGTTCTGAAAGACCCAAAAACCAAACTAGAAAAAAAATTGGGGTCGATTCTGCTGCTGAAAAGGGGAAAAGGGATATGATTTGTTGTTCGGAATATTTTACCCAATTTCATGGGAAAAAAAAGGGAAAGTAGGTGGTGGTTTGGGGGTTTGTGTTATAAGGGGTAATGGGGGAGGCAAACCTGTCGGGACCCCAAATTTTTAGAAACTTACTTATGGTTTCATTGTATGCAAAAAGGGGAAAAATAAAAAATTTGTTTTAACAAATTTTAAAAATATCTAAAAAAAGATGAAAAGGCCCTTTTTAGAAAACGATAGTAAAGTTGAAAAAAAAGGGTTTAAATTGGGGTTTGAAATAAGAATGGGTTAAATTCCGATTTCACGCTTTAAAGGATGGAATGATGAAGTGTGCCCCTGGCATCAATAAAAGGGTGGGCTTTTTTAAAAGGGTTTTAAAAAAAAAGGGTTTTTAAAACCCTTTTTTATAAATATGTATTCAAAATTGGTAGAGGTTTGTGTTCAAATTTCCGAATCTGAAAAAATTTTTTTAAAAAAAAGATATTTATACCCAATA
>NW_028235248.1:7500-10000 GCF_977035675.1 Penaeus japonicus | reverse complement strand
CGAGCGTTCTCTTCGGAGATAACGTCCCCCACTCGAGGTCAAAGGTCATTCCGGTCGGCAGTCACGCAGGGAAGGCAGCACAGGCCTCTGGATTATAAGTGGGTTCAAATCTGTTTGAGGTTCTGGTTCGGTCCGATTGGGTGGTTGTTTTGCTTATTTGAAGCATTCCTCGAGACTTTTTTCCTCCTTCCCTTTTATTTATTTGATTTTTTTAAGAATTACAAATCTAGGTTAAACAAATCTGCAAGGAAAATCAATAAGTTAAATTGTTAATTTTGTATTCATAATAAGATTATACCTTTAACTGTCTGCAGATCTATTGTTGTTAAAATTTCTTCATTCATTCGTTTTCACTAGAGGCATAAATTGCAAATGACGAAGTCTATTATAAAAATTGGGTAAATTATTTCGTGAAACACTACAAACACAAACACATACACACACACAGACACAGACACATACACATACACACACACACACACACATACGCACACACACACACACACACAAACACACACACACACACAAGATCACATCCTTGGACACATTTTATGAGTAAAAACATTATTCCAAAATTGATGTTCGCTTTCATTCTCTCTCTCTCTCTCTTTTCCATAAGCTAATAAAAAGTGATTAATGAACAGAGAGACACAAGATAGCAAGAAATGTAGATATATAATCATGATTATAATAACTCTCTAGATAACTATTATCTCCACAAGCAAGAATTATACATGAGGTTTTGCAAATAGTCAGTAATGAAGTTTTAATAATTACTATCATTTATACACTATCAAAAAGTTTTCGTTTTTTTTTCATAACTTTTAAAGCAAAAGAATAAACATGGGTCTCACTGAGTCACCTGTAAAACCCATTTCAAATATACAGAATTACAAAATAGTATTTAAATCTGCGTCAATCAACTTCTTATTCAAAACCTACGAGGCTAATATATCTCCATCAATGACTAATATTACAGTTTTTTATATGTTATTTTTCTGTCGAATATTAGGCAGGAGACGAGTTAGTTGAATGGATATTTGTATGCAATCTGGAAAGTTCTCTGCCACGTCTTTTGATTGCTATGCAGAGTGAAGGTTAGGTTCGGTAGTGGAGCTTTTGCGTTGCTTATTGCGTCTTGGGGCGGAAATGATTGTTAAACAAAGGGTTTTCGGAGGAATCTTATCATATATGAAAGTGTGTGTGTGTGTGCTCGTATCCTATATATATATATATATATATATATTATATATATAATATATATATATAATCTACATATATATTATGTATATATATTATTATATATATATATATATCTGCACCGCGCTATATATATGTATATATGTATATATATAAAAGTATATATATACGATCGTAAACCATGCTAAGTTAGTAGCTGAAAGAACCGTCTCCGCTCGGTGGCGTCAGGTAAGCAGTATTATCTTTTATATGAACAGCGCATATGTATATATATATGTATCTACTATATATATAGATTATTGAGTAATATATATATATATATATATATATACATATATACACACATATGTGTTGTGTGTGTGTGTGTGTGTGTGTGTGTGCGTGTGCGTGTGTGTGTATTTGTGTGTGTGTGTGCGCGCGTGCGTGTGTGTGTGTGCGTGTGTGTGTGTATGTATTTATGTATGTATATATATGTGTGTAAGTATGCATGCACACACACACACACACACACACACACACACACACACACACACACACACACACACACACACACACACACACACACACACACACACACACACACACACACACACACACACACACACACACACACACCACATATGACACATACACACTAGTAGACACACACACTAGGACTTTCAGCGATAGAGGGAGAGAAAAGAGGAAACCTACGATTAAGGAATACCATGGAAGCTTTTGTGACTCATGTGTGCTAATATGGAAGATGAGGAAGAAGCGGATGGAATCCTACTTAAAATTCAGCGTTCTTCCTCAATTCAAGGAGGGTTTGATCGCTTGAACCGTTGCTCTTTTGTTTTGGGAATTTAAAACCTTTCTACGTCATTTGTTACTTTTACTGATGATCTGTGAATTTCATATCCTTTATACTTCGTTCATGTGTATATTTCATGTACAGTTTATCGCGTATCGAGTCTGTTATTTGTTGATGTTATGTTTGAATTACTGTAATAAGAAGTTCTGTTGCTGTAATAAGAAGTTCTTTTCCACAACTTCGAAGTGTTAAGGTTATGTCTATTAATTAATTCTTCTGTTCACTTATTCCTATACATTTTTCTGTTCAATTATTCCTATTAATTCTTCTGTTCACTTATTCTTATTAATTATTCTGTTTACTTATTCCTATTAATTCTTCAGTTCCCTTATTCTTATCAATTCTTCTGTTCACTTATTCCTATCAATTCTTCTGTTCACTTATTCGTCTTTAGTATGTTCTTTCACACAGCCGAAAACGCATACATAAAATTATTTAAAGATTCAT
>NW_028235248.1:0-2500 GCF_977035675.1 Penaeus japonicus | reverse complement strand
CCACGACATCCCCTCCCACCCTTCCCCTCCACCCTCCACCCTTTCCCCTCCCTTCCCCTCTACCCTCCACCCTCCACCTCCACTTCCCCACCACCCTTCCCTCCAACCTCCCCTCCCCTCCCCCCTCCACCCACCGCGGGCAGATGGCGAAACATAACAAACATCCCCCCATGAACTAACACCCAGGTCTATGTTTGTGTGTGTGTTTGTTTATTGCTTGATGGAGCGTTAAATCTTATGTGTTTGTTTGTGTGTGTTTGTGAGAATCGGGAAGCCATGTGGATTTAGAGTTATGTTGTTTGTGTATTTATGCAAACTGCTTTCATATAGTGTGTGTGTGTGTATGTATGTATGTAGGTGCGTCTGCACTGTATATTTCTGTAATTCTTTATGTGTGCATGTGTGTATGTTTGTTTGTTTGTTTGTTAGTCTGTTTGTCTGTTTATATGTATGTATGCATGTATGTACGTATGCATGTACTCGTCATATCATGTATCAGTATGTATGTTATAAGTATGTATGTATATATGTTGAACTGTGTGGTATGTATAACACACACCCTACACACAGGATACACAGTTTATATATTATATATATTTTATTGATATATATACTTATATATATATATACCAATATATATATATATGTCTATATATATGTATATAATAGTTATATAATACTATATAATCACTATACTATATATATGCTTATATATATATATATATATATATATATGTGTGTGGTGTGTGAGCTGGTGTGTGTAGTGTGGTGTGTATGTAGGTGTTGGTGTGTGCTGCTGTGTGTGTGGAGTGTAGTGTGCTGTCGGTGTGTGATTGTGTGTGTGCTGTGCCATGTATGTATACGGATATTGCGCATGAAATGCCCTCCTATATGCATTGTATGTGACTCATGTTATATTTATTTGTACTTCTTATAGGATGGCATCGTACGCCAGTCTTTCTTGTCTTTGGGTCTGCTTTACAAAAAATGTCTGTATGAGAGCGAGCCCTTCTACATACACCTTACAATATCTTCCTAGATTCTGATTCACGTAAAAGTTAAGAGTAGAGAGAATGACAACACCTTGAGCGTGACAATGTTATTCATAAAATATAAAGGCTTGCACGGCAACCGTAGCAGCATTAAAACGTAACACCGAGAGTGATGTTATGAAAACTAGTGCTTGTGCATTTCTCTTTGTAATCGCCGTCTTGCTTGGCTATTGGCTCATGACATTTCTCAATGAGGTTGTGCTTAGTTTCTTTTAGAATGTTTATTTCTTGATTGAAATGGGAATTATCGTTTTTTTGTTATCGACTAAAATTGGATGTGTGTTGTTATTACTTTTTGCATAATCTAAGCAGTTCAGTCACTTTGGTATTATTATATTACGCTCCAATATATTATAGTTATATATATATATATATATATATTTATATATAATTTATATATTTATTGTAAATATGTATATGTAAATTATATATAAATATATAGCATTATATATATGTATCATATATTATATGGTATATTCCGTATATATATATAAATATATATATATATATATTTATATTATATTTGTATATATATTTATATATTAATATATATGTATATGTATATATATATATAAATATATATACTATTGACTCTTATATTATTTATATATATATATGAAATATTATTATATATATTATATAATATATATCATAAAACTGTTGTCCAAAGAGAAGGAAAATAAGAACGAGAAGATGAGGAAGAAGAAGAAGAAGAAGATGGAGATGAAGAAGAAGAAGTAGGAAAAGAATAGGAATAAGACGAGACAAAAAAAAAAAAAAAAAAAAAAAAGAGAGGCAAACCAAAAAAGGAAAAAAAAAACAAAAGAAATCGACATATGAAAGCATCTCGACAACAGAAGCAAAAGAATGAGAGAGACGAACAAAATAAGTATAAAAAAGAGAGATGTAAAAAGAAAGAAAAAAAAAGGTAGTCAGAATACAAAACAGGTGATAAAAGTAAACACACAAACAAAAAAAAAAACAAAGACAAAATTCAACAATGTGAAAAAATAACAAAGAAAACATGCAGAAGAATACTCGACCGAAGAAAGAAACACTATCTAAGGAAAATTATCTCGCATTGAAAGGATTCAAGAAAACCTGTGTAGATTTTTAGGCTGGAATTTCCACCTACCGCTTATGGCAAACAGTCAGGACGTCTTTTTGTTTTTCTCTGTTCCATTTTTGTACATGCGTGCCTCACGTTGTTTGCATGTTGATTCGCATGGACATGAATGAACAGGTGTCATGATATAAAAATTAAAAAAAAGGGGAAAAATTGTTGGAGGAGAAGCGACGGACCGGAAAATCAGAAGAGAGAAAGAAGTGAATTTGACTAGTCCGGAAAAAAGCTAATGGAAAAGGAATTTGTCTGTTGAGCTGAGATTGTCGCGTACGCTTTTTCTATATTTTTTCTATATATTTTCTTTATATATTTAATATTTTCT
>NW_028235247.1:0-2500 GCF_977035675.1 Penaeus japonicus | reverse complement strand
ATATATACTATAATATTTATATATATATGTATATATACATATATGAATATATATATATATAAATATAAAAATATTATATAAATAGTATATATATATTATATATATATATAGTACAGTGGAGATGTCTTATTTATTAAACACCGGGCATGCAGTAATGCAAATCACAACGAGGAAACTACCGAAAAAAAGTAGAAAATCTGATAGAGAGAACGGAGACGTAGAAGAAAGACCCCCCCAAAAGAGAACAAAAGTGTGGACAATAACAATATGCAAGTAGGAGGGCAATGTTACGGATTACAGAAATTAGGGGAATGAGTTAAATGGCTTTGAGGCTAAGGGTAATATGAGCGTATAAAGGGCGATGCGGATGGGGGGGATTTGATGCATCGAGAAACAGAGAGTAGTTTCTTGAAGATTTAGGGTGAAGATGCTCCTCTAGGGTCGGTGCTCAAAGGGTAGAAGAGCAAATAGATAGAAAAGAAAAGAAAAAAAAAAAAACGTTTTATTTTCCGAGAAATTGCCATCGACCCTACCATGGGTTTAGGTTGGGGCTCAACTCTTCTGAACGTGCAGAAAGGTTGAGGCCACACAATAATTGATGACCAAAGAAAATACAGAAGCCATCTTATCAGGAACATAGCAAGGAATAATAGATTCACCAAATTGATCCGAACACCATTCAGAACGGTCCGAATCTGCCTACCGATAGTTCGATGTCAATCGGAAGTCTAGAAACAAGACATTAATTTCTCTTTCTGTGACTAGTTCTTTTCGTTCTTAAGATGGAATCTTTTGGTCATCGTTTGGTGATATATGCAGTGCACTCTTTGCATGTTGCACTCCTGATTGATACTACTACATAGTTGTAAACTTTAGTTTCAGTAGAATGATGTGGCGATCATTTTCAGACGATAAAAAATAATATCATTTCTAAGTCTTTGCTCATAGAAAAACCTGAGCTGCCAAAAAAAGGGTACTGAAAAAAATCGATGATAAAAATGTATCACTTTCACGGGATATGTAGTTTTTAAATAATGAAACAAGAAACAAAATAATGGGGGAATTGAACTGTATTTAACTTTATCACAAACAGCCGTTAAAAGAAGAAAAAAAAGAGAGAAAAAAACGACAATTATCTCTTGCTTTTCAGGTAACGTATAGTAAATATCAAACCAAAGTATAAGTAGATAAGTGACGTAACTGAAGAGAGTGACATAAGGAAAAAAATGCAGCAGTTTTAGAAGTTCTTTGGATTTTGAACTAATTATAAAAATGCAAGAAAATAATTATTGAAAACGACATCGGAAAATAATGATAAGACGTTCATTAGCATAAAAAAGACGAAAATGGATAAAAAAGATGTATTACCAGGATCATGCAATCAAAATAAAAATCTTACAGGAAGGAAATACAAATTTCCTACTTACGTTTCATTAAGTTTCCTCTATGCGTACACAGAACAATTTCGAAGCTACGAAATATCTAAACAAGAGTACAGCAAAGAAAACAAAAGGAAACAAGAAAGAATACTGAAAGAAGCACAGAATGAAAAAAAAAAAAAAAAAAAAAAAAAAAAAAAAAAAGCAGCACCTCTGTGCGAATGGCTGGTCCAGCTGCCATATAGCCTCTGGACTAGAAATGGATACCTCTTCGGTTTCCAATGGATACCAATTAGTTTTGAAAGCCAGCGAACCATGGTTAAAGATCAATGTTTTTATAACACGGCCTAGTAATTTTTCTTTTCGCTCCAAGTTACAATTTTCATTCAGATAGAAGGCTACTCATTTCAAAAGATCTACCCACATATAGCAGTAAAAAGATAAAGGTTACTGAAACTCAAAACATATATTAAAATAAATATATTGTGTATCCTAACATACCGAACACGCACGATCAGGGATAGCCGGTTCACACACATGCACATACACACGCCTCATCACTCAAACACACACACATATCTATGTATATATATATATATCGTATAAAAATATATATATCTATATTATATATATATATATGTATATAAATATATGTATATCTATATACATATATATACATATATATATATATATAAATATATATATAAATTATATATAAATCATAATACATAGTATATATATACGTGTGTGTGTTGAATATTAAATACATATATAGTAATATATAATATATATAAATATATAAATATATTTATATAATATACATATACATAAATATACATAACATAATCACTATAAAGCACCAACACACACACAGCACACATCTATGTAATGATATATTTATATATATATAATATCTATAATATATATGAATTATAAAAATAAATTAAATTTATCATATCAATCTACATATTATATATATATATATATATATATTATAATATATAAAATATATTATATATAAACATATATACATACATACATATATATATAAATATATATATATATAAATATATTATTATATATATATATATATATCGTGAGTGTGTTTTGTGTGTGTGGTG
>NW_028235245.1:2500-10202 GCF_977035675.1 Penaeus japonicus | reverse complement strand
AAATTCGCTCGAAAATTGACCATTTTTCAGAAAGCTGACGGAAAAGTGCCAGTGTGACAGCGCCTTTAACTGTTGCTCGGAGGAAACAAATTTGGAATTTTCAAATCTGAGCAAATTTTGTTATTTGTGTCTTTGTCAAAGATGTTATTACGCTAAACATCTAGATTTGGGCATAACGTACCATGCATAAGACAATAATACCACAGATGAATAATCCAACTAGTTTCTCAGACACACACACACACATATATATGTATATATATGTGTGTGTGTGTGTGCATGTAGTTGTATATATATATTTATATATATAATAAAATATATATATTATATTATATTTAATATATATTATCATATATATATATATTATGATATATATATATTTATATATATTATAATATTATATTTAATAATATTTATATGCATATATGTCTATATGTTATACTCATCCACACACACTTCATATTAATGAATATATTATATATATATATATTTATATATATATATATATTATTTTATCTATTAGTATATATTATAATAATTTATATATATTTATAATATATATATGTATGTTATATATATCTATATATATATCAGTATATATATACTATATAATATATATATATAATGTTATATATATATTTGTAAATATATGATATGTTATATATATATATATATATTATATACATATTTACAAGTCTTACTATATATACACACATGGTATATGTATTATATTATTATATATATATAGTATATATATATCATATTTATATATATATATCTATATATATATACATATTATACATATATATACACACATGTATATAGTATTATATATATATATATATAATATTATATATATATATATATATATCATATATATTATATATTATATATATTATATATGTATATATTATTATATATATATATTATATTGTATGTATATATATATATATATATAATATATATATATATATATATTATATTTATATATATACTATATATATAATTATGAAACAATTATAAATTAGCTTATATAGATAAAATACAGCATAAATATAACACAAAAATCGATATGTGGTGGGTTATTTGCTACAACAGACTAAGACACCATCACAAACCAACACACAACACAACACACACAACACACACCCACACACAACCACACAACACAACACATACATATATATATATATATACATATTATATATATAATATAATATATAATATATAATATATATAAATGTGTGTGTGATGTGTGTATAATATATATGTATATATATATAATATTTAATATATATATTATAATATATATATTAAAATTTGTATTGTGATATATTATCATATTATATATATTGTATATATTATATATTATATATTATAGATTTATATATTATATATAATATACAATATATAAAATTATATGATATATTATATGATATTTATATATAATATTACATATAATATATTTATATTATATATATATATATATATATATTATATATATATATATTTATCATATTATATTTATATATACATATTAAATATATATACTATATATTATACACACACACAAACACCACATCAACACACTCACACACAACACTACACACAACACACACACACACACACACACATATAATATTAATATATATATAATATACATATGTATATATTCATATATATATATTATATATATATATATATATATATATATAGAATTATATATTATATATATTATATGATGTATGAATGTGCGTGTGCGTGTGCACTTATGTGTATTTGTGTGCATACATGTGTGTGTACGTGTATGTGTATGTGCACAAAGACGCACATAGTCCCAAACTTGCCTCCAACCCGAGACCAACCCCAAAGAGGCAAGGCTCAGCTGGGTCCACTTCGCCCCTAGCAACACCTGTGACATTGCAAGTGGTCCTGCTCGCGTTGTTGTTATACGTTGTTGTTATTGACATCCAAGTTGAGCTTCCACTCCGGCTGCGTGAATCCCGGGCCCAGGTTATAGGTGATGTTCAGTCCGCCTTGCCACTCTTCCGGGGCGGGGGGGGGGGGGGGGGCGGCACCAGGACGACTGCCACGGGGAGAGAGAACAGTCGTTGTTGTTTTTAAAGAAAGGGGTGGGGAGAGGGTGAGGGGGAGGGGGAGGGGGATGGGAGGGGATGTGGGTGTGAGTCATTGCACTTACATTAGTGTGTGTGGCTTTGCGTGTGTGTGTGTTTATATATATATATATATATATATATATATATATATATATATATATATATATATGTATATATATGTATACATATATATAGTATGTAATGTATATTGATAGACATAGTTGAATATCTAATTCTGTAAAAAACAAATCCACATCTACAATAGGTAGAAGTTTCCTCAAATCAAAAGTAAAGTAATAAAAACCTAGGAAGTCCCATCGAGGTCAATTCCACCACAATAAAACCACTAAGAATCAATAACCAAATACCTAAGAATCTGCCAGCATCCTCATATCCTATGGGTTGCACTGGAATGGGAATGGCGCCTCCTCCAGGGGGGGGGGGGGATTGGAAGGCGCTCTCTGAAGTCAAGGAAGAGCCATGTTTGGTAAGATTTATTCTGATCATCATTATTATTTTGTAAAATATCATTGCTGATTTTCATTGTCATCTTGTTATTGTTCTTGTTATCATTATTATTTAGTTATCATTTTTTATCTTATTTTATATTATACTGCTATCATTATCATCGTTATTATATTATTTATAACTTTTTAACATTATTATAACTCTACGTACCATCATTGTTCCATATCATTAATAACACTATTATCATTGATATCTTTACTATATTCTTCTCTCTCATTATCGTTGATATTCAGTGATGTATCATCATTAAAAATCTTACCAATATCATACATCAATATCATTGTCCACTAATATAATTTCATTAAATGTCACCATCTCATGATCATTGCACTGTTAGTTCTCCAGATTCGACCGGAAAATTGGCCCTTTAACACCAACTATGACACTATTGCTACCATTTATCATACCCAGCATGGTCATAATCACCATTATTGATACTAATCCTTAATAAGTCCACTCCCATCCTCTATCAATATAATGCTACTCACCATCATTAATAAATAATTCATCATCATTACACCACACCACCCACAACCACCACCAACCACCCACACAAAACAAAACACACACAAAAACCCAAACACAACAAAAAAAAACAAACAACACACACACAAACCCAAAACAAACAACACAACAAAAAAACAACAAAACCAACCCAAAAAAAAAAAAAAAAAAAACACACAAACAAACCCACCCCAACCCCAAAAAAAAACTACACCAACACACCCCCCAATACAACACAAAAAAACAAAACACACACAACCACCAAAACAAAACACCAACCCCCCACACCCAACCCCACCCACACAACCCACCCCAACAACCAAACCCCACCCCCAACACCAACACCAAACAACCCCCAACCCACCCACCCCCCCAACAAACAACCCCAAACACACCAAAACCAACCCACCAACCCACCCCCAACACCCCCACCCCCCCAACACACCCCAAACCCCACCCCCAAAACCACAACAAACCCCCCCAACAACCACCAACCCCACCCCACACCACCCACACACCCACACCAAACCCAACACAATACACCACCCCAAACACCAACCACCACACCCCCAAACCCCCCCCCAACAAAACACCCCCAACCCCACCCACCAAAAACCCCCATATAAAACCTCACCAAAACTACACACACCCCACACCCACCAACCCACCAACCCCCCAAACCCACCCCCCATCCCACCCCCCCCCCCCCACCCCCACCAAACTCACTCACACACATACCACATACACTACACAACCACCACCCCCCCCAACAACCACCCACAAACAAACCCCCCCAACCCCCCCCAACCACCCCCCCCCCCCACCCCCCCCCCCCCCCCCACCCCCCACCATACCCACCCCCCCCACAAAACCTCCCAACCCCACCCCCACCCACCCCCACCCCCTCACCCACCCCCCCCCCAACCCCACCCCACCCCCCACAACCCCCCACAACACCCCACCATACCCAACACACACCACCCCCCCCACACCCCCCCCCCACACCACCAACCCCCCCACACCCCCCCACCACCCCAACCCCACACAACCACCCCCCCCCCCACCCCCCCCAAAACACCACCCCACACACCCCCATATCACCCATAATCACTACTGTCATCGGCCATTATCATCACCATTTTCACTACTGTCATCACCATTATCATCACATTATCATTACCATTATCACTACGTCATCACCATTATCACTACTGTCATCACCATTATATCAACCATTATCATACTGTCATCACCATTATCATCACATTATCACTACTGTCATCACCATTTCATTACCATTATCACTACTGTTTCCATTATCATGGACCATTATCACTACTGTATCACCATTATCATTACCATTATCACTACTGTCATCACCTTATCACTACTGTTCATCACCATTATCATACCATTATCACTACTTGTCATCACCATTATCATTTTCCATTTATCACTACTGTCATCACCATTATCACTATGTCATCACCAGTTTCATCACCATTATCTTCTGGTCATCGCCATTATCACTATTGTCATACCATTATCACTACTGTCAATCGCCAATTTCACATTGTCATCACCATTATTCTTTCCCATTATCACTACTGTCATCGCCATTTTCTTCACATTATCATATGTCATCACCATTATCATCCCCATTATCACTACTGTCATCGCCATTATCATCACCATTATCACTATTGTCATCACCATTATCATCACCATTATCACTATTGTCATCACCATTATCATCACCATTATCACTACTGTCATCGCCATTATCATCACCATTATCACTACTGTCATCACCATTATCACTATTGTCATCACCATTATCATCACCATTATCACTACTGTCATCGCCATTATCATCACCATTATCACTATTGTCATCACCATTATCATCACCATTATCATCACTGTCATCGCCATTATCATCACCATTATCATTACCATTATCACTACTGTCATCGCCATTATCATCACCATTATCACTATTGTCATCACCATTATCATCACCATTATCATCACTGTCATCACCATTATCACTATTGTCATCACCATTATCATCACCATTATCACTACTGCCATCGCCATTATCATCACCATTATCATCACCATTATCATCACTGTCATCGCCATTATCATCACCATTATCACTATTGTCATCACCATTATCATCACCATTATCACTACTGTCATCACCATTATCATCACCATTATCATCATCACAATCAAGATTAAAAATGAGACTCTTGTTCTCTCCCTGGCTCGTAATCATCACCATTATCACTACTGTCATCACCATTATCACTACTGTCATCACCATTATCATTACTGTCATCACCATTATCACTACTGTCATCACCATTATCATTACTCTCATCACCATTATCATTACTGTCATCACCATTATCACTACTGTCATCACCATTATCATTACTCTCATCATCATTATCATTACTGTCATCACCATTATCACTACTGTCATCACCATTATCATTACTCTCATCACCATTATCATTACTGTCATCACCATTATCATACTTCACCACCATTATCATTACTGTCATCACCATTATGTCATCACCATTATCATTACTGTGCATCACCCATTATCACTACTTGTCATCACCATTATTATCTCATCACCATTATCATACTGTTCATCACCATTATCACTATGTCATCACCATTATCATTACTCTCATCACACAATTATCATTATTTGTCATCACCATTATCACTACTGTCATCACCATTTATCATTACTTCATCACCATTATCATTACTCCATCACCATTATCATTACCTGTCATCACAATCATTACTGTCATCACCATTATCATTACTGTCATCACCATTATCACTACTGTCATCACCATTATCATTACTCTCATCACCATTATCATTACTGTCATCACCATTATCACTACTGTCATCACCATTATCATTACTCTCATCACCATTATCATTACTGTCATCACCATTATCATTACTCTCATCACCATTATCATTACTGTCATCACCATTATCACCATCACAATCAAGATTAAAAATGAGATTCTTGTTCTCTCCCTGGCTCGTAATTGAGTAAATGCTAATTAATTGCAGTGGGTGTTTTTGTTTTGTTTTTTGTTTTATATATATATATATATATATATATATATATATATATATATATATATATATATATATATATATATATAATAGAATATAATATAATATATATATATATATATAATTAAACTGTTGAAAATGAGATTATATGCTGAGTAGTTGTGCACTGTGAGGAATGTGAGTTATAACTAGCGAAGTGAATACATAGATAAAGTGATGAATAAAAGAACAAAAACAATAATACAGATGAAGGGGAAAGAAGAAGGAAAAAGAGAAGAAGGTATAAAAAGAATCACAAAACGGTTAGAACTTTCTAGAAAAAACAACATATGCGCACACACACACATGTATATGCATGTACATGTGTGTGTGTGTGTGTGTGTGTATGTGTGTGTGTGTGTGTGTGTGTGTTCGTGTCCGTGTCCGTGTGTAAATATCAAAAATCACTGGTAGCAGGATAGTATGGTGTCAGAGGGTCACCATCCACGAGTTCGACGGAGCCGACGGAAGCGGCCGACGGGGGAGGAGGCACGAGGGCGGGTGCACGAACTCGGGTCCTTCGGGTGCATCGTCGGCAGGGTCGCTGTGCAGCACGAGGCCGACAGCACCTCGGTTCTCGGCTATCTGGGCCTGTCGGGGGAGGGGGAGGGGGAGGGGGACGACAGGAGTAAGGGTGTGTGTAAGGAGGGGGGGGGAGGTAGTGGAGGAGTGAAGGGGGGAGGGTGGTAGGAATGGGGAGAGTGGGGTGGGGGTGAGAGGGGATAGCAGGTGAGGATGAGGGTGGAGGGGAGATGGTGGCGCCATGGGGAAGGGGGGTACGTGTCATTATAAGGGGATTATGGTGTAATACATTATATATTTTGCTCCGAATCAGTTCATAATATTTTAAAGCTACACACAAGATCACGCTCACAAAACTCACCATTACATTCAATAATTGTCTATTCATTGCTTAAGACACAAATCATATTCCCATAATTCGCTTTAGATCATACACTGTATACTAACAATATTCACTGATGATACCACACTCGTGACATTCACCATAAACACATAATCACGAAATTCACATTAAACATTCTACTCACAATATTCACCATAAATGCTAAACTCATATTCACCATAAATACTAAATTCATGAAATTCACAAGACCACATACTCACAAATTCATCATAGACATCACACTTATAATGCACCCTACAATAATCACCATAAACACCATACTCCCAATACTTACCATAGACACAATATCGAAATCCTTAGCCCGTCTCCCTGTATGGTGCAAGATGTGTCTCATTGTATGGTGCAAGATGTGTCTCCGTGTATGGTGCAAGATGTGTCTCATTGTATGGTGCAAGATGTGTCTCATTGTATGGTGCAAGATGTGTCTCCGTGTATGGTGCAAGATGTGTCTCATTGTATGGTGCAA
>NW_028235244.1:27500-42828 GCF_977035675.1 Penaeus japonicus | reverse complement strand
ATGCAATAATTTAATAATGTAATCAATAAAACTACTACATTACTAACCCACCCCCACAACCCACCACAACTCACTCCCCCCACACCCCCAACCACCAACCCTCCCCCACCACAACCACACACACACACAAACAAAACAAACACCCCCTTCGCTCTCCCCCCCCCTGATCGCATCCGCACTCTTCACCTTCCATCACCTATCTCCCTCTATCATATCCCACCTACTCTCGCTATAAATATATATATAATTATATATATATATTATTATAACATATATTGTCACATAATATATTATATATATATATATATATATATATATTGATATATATAATATATTATATATCATATAATATATATATATGTATAACATACATACATACTATATACATCAAATATAAATATATAGATATATATATATATATATAATATATATATAATATATATATATTTTTGTGTGTTATGTGTGTGTGGTAGTGTGTGCGTGTGTATGTGTGTGTGTGTGTGTACTCGTTGCTTCACCTGTCTGTTCACCCCTCCCTTATTGTCACGTCCGACATACCAGTGTTGTTTTGTCTCTCCCTTCGCAAGAGCTATGTACTGATGCAACACTTTCCTCATCACTTTCCAAATGTCACATGTCACAAGAAAACACGCGATGCACACATATCCTCACACAAATCATATGTTGTGGTGGAGAGTCTCGTCTCGGGGAACAGCCCTCAATACAACATGCTGCTGTTCAAGCTTAGGAAATAAAGTTAGAAAGCTGTTTCAGCCATGTTCTTCATTAACCATGATACCAGTCATGTAGAGGTCAACACTCTCTCTCTCTATCTTCCTCCCTTTCTGTCTCTCTCTTTATTACCACACCCCTCTCTCTCTATCTATCAATCTCTCTCCCTCCCTCCCTTCCTATCTTCCTCCCTCCCTCTCTAATCTCTCTCGTTCTATCTCCCTCCCTCCCTCCCTTTCTATCTCTCTCCCTCACTCCCTCATTTTCCTCCTTCCTCCCTCCCTCCCTCTTTATCTTCCTCCCTCCCTCTCTACCTTCCTCCCTCCCTCCCTCCCTCTCTACCTTCCTCCCTCCTTCCCTCCCTCCCTCTCGCTCCCCCCATTCCTCACCTCAGCGCATGTGCTCGGAGTTCCTTGGACTGCTGCACTTCCTCCATGGGAAGACCTCGGAAGGGGATGAACACGTCCTGGACATCGGGGTGCGTCTCGAACAACCTGCGAGAAGGAGAGGCCAAGGGTGAGAAGGAGAGGCCAAGGGTGAGAAGGAGAGGCCAAGGGTGAGAAGGAGAGGCCAAGGGTGAGAAGGAGAGGCCTCCGTCGGACTCAGCGGCGAGGAAGGCGGCGGTGGGGAGGGGGGGCGGGGGGCCGAATCCGGAGGCGGGAGGTTTGAGGACGGTGTGGCGAGGTATTAGTGTGTGTGTGTATATTATAATATATATATATATATATATATATATATATATATATATATATATGTGTGTGTGTGTGTGTGTGTATACATATGTATATATATAAATAAATAAATAAAATTATATATATATATATAAATATATATATATACATATATATATACATATTTATATATATATGATATAAATATATATGCATACCTATATATACATATATATAATATATATACAAATACAATTAAAGAGAGAGAAAAACGGTGGAAGAGAATTGATCTAACCAGAAAAAAAAAAAAAAAAAAAAAAAAAAAATCGAATTTCTTTCCGGATGAACACACACAAGGGTAGATAACAGTCCAGGAAATGTCAATATCATTATTTTGTTCTCGTACACAAATTAACGATAAAACAACAACAATAAAAGTTTTTTTTTCCTTTTTATTTATTTATTTATTTATCTATTTTTTTTTTTTTTTACGCACGCAGCACTTGATTCGATTTGGTCTTTTTCGTAATCAAAGCCCAACGCTAATTAATAACAAATACCTATCGTTTTTTCCAGTATTATTTTAACATTGCATTAATTACGTCATCAATAGTCTAGCTCCATTGCCTGAATCAAAGACTGAGAATTACATTTTAGTTTATCAATATGATTCTTCCGGTTATTGATATCAATGTTATCATTATCACCGATAAACATTACGACAAAGGTAAAAATAAAGGTATAATTGACACGGAATAATTTCCATACCGCAAGAGATACAATTGATGCGTTTCGAATTACTCCGTCTTCAGAACTACATTCTATAAAAAAAAGTTTGTAATAACATATATATGCTAAGCAAGAGCTGCGAATCAGCTGATACCTTGACTTGTCGCTCGTTTTCCGGAAAACAGACGTTGCCGTGACCTAGGAAGCCGTAAGGGTAGTACAGTGGTAGCGCGCCGGCCTCACATCCCCGTGGATGGCAGATCGAGCACCGTCCAAGCTCGTGAGTTTCCACTGTCGCCTGGCGGTTACTGCTGTGGTTGGGTACTGCGTTGGGTATGGACCAAGCTCAGATCGAGTCAACACTCGCTGGCACTCTCTTAAGGATGACTGTTATGAGTCAGCGAGTGCATATATCCCGGCGAAATATCTGCTATGCAAATCTGGCTTAACCTTATCTTTATTATGGATTTGAAGCTGCCCGACGCGGTGTTCATGTTCTCCTCCGTCGCGATGTATGCAGCCTCCATCATTTTCCTTTTTTATTTGTTTAATCCTTCATGGATGGATCACTTTGGCTCGCCCTCCAGTCCGGTAGATGTCCCGCTTCATCTGTGTGCATCACCATGGCATTAGAAGTTCTGTGGTGTCGGACGTCGGCTCGATGTTCACTGATTCTGGTGCTGAATCCACGTCCTGTTTCACCATTTCGCCGATTTTTTTTTTTTTTTTTTTTTTCAATAGGCCGCGTTTATATTTTTCTTTTCCGTGATCATTAAAAATAATTACTGACAGATCGTGTTGGATATTTGTAACTGAGTTGTTTATAGTTTATAGAGATCAGTTGACTAGACTTTGGTGATTATCCTGGACCTATTAGTAGATTCTAGGCTAAAGAAAGAGCAGATTTGTGTAAAGAGTGGATTCTCGGGGCATATTTGAAATAGATTTAATGGTGGATGCGAGTGGATTTGAAATACCTTTTTGGTAGACAAGGATAAACGACTATAATTCTGGTACAGACTGAGGTTGATGAGGGTACAGCTGGCCAGGAATGGAACCAAGACAGCGATATCATTCAGTCGAGGCTGAGCTGTTGGTACGCCTGGCAGGAGGTGTCAATGAGTGGAGTTTTCATTTACTGTTCATATGTTGTTACTTCTACGGCTTGTGTATCCATTCTGATTCCATTTCCTTTTTCATACAAGCATGTGGTTGTAACAAATGATGTGGCAAGATTGAATTACATCTTATATTGCGATCGAGAGATGTCTTATCATATAATTATTCCCCGTTGTGTGTTGCCAGATGATGGGAATGAGGAGCCACGCGGATAGGACCCAAAGCTGTTATCTTGTAGAAAAAACAAACAAACAAACAAACAAACAAAAAAAACATACATGGCATAATACTTTCAGGTTAATGGAAATGATAAAATCACATTCCATCCAACCCCCGCCTATTTCCTTTCTTCCTCCTCTTCCTTCATTTCTTCCCCTTTCTTTCTCCTCCATATCAGTGAAATCAAAGAACTGCACTTACCAAAACCCGCATTACCGCACAAATTATTCCCTCCGATTCAAGGGCAGTAGCAGGCCTCAAAAACAATAACATTTCGCAACAGTTGATTATGTTTACATTTATATATTACAAATAAGCTAAAACCATATCAAACATTTCTTCGTCTGGCCATTGTAAAAAAAAAAAAAATGTGATCAGCCCTATTCCTACTTATAAATATATCCAAACACTTCGACCGTAACTAGCTTCTCAGACCAGCATTGTGAGATAGATCCTCTCTCAAGGTAAAGATTCAAACACTTCAACCTAACCGGACTGAAAATCATTTACCTCTAAGGAGCAACATGCCTTTCTCTCCTGCCAAATGCACTCTACATGAGAATAGCAGTAATGGAGGCCCTTTGGTCTTACAGCCACGTCCTAAGTAATTTTTATTCCGTGGTTACCGCTATTGTCTTCGGATTGTCGCATCCCGAGTCACATTGTCCTTTGGCATTTTACGAAATATTGTTAAACGATTACCTCGTCCTTCGTCTAAGGGATGTTAGACGAAGGTAAGTGTACATAGATTAAAAGTATTACGCCATCGCCATTGTCATTGGCACCTTATGGCGGTCGTATCGGTACGAGGACCATGGTAATGGCAAAGGTCTAAGGATACTGCTGCTAGTCCTGTGTGCGTAAGGGTCAAATTGGCAACGTTATTGTTTAAAGTCTCACCCTTCTACACATCTACACCCATGGGGATATTACTCTTTTGTTTCATGTATACATAGAGGCTAACATTTCCACCATTCATGATGTTAGTAGCTGAATGCTTAAAAAATAAAATGCAGCGGCAGCTCTCAATTATTGATAAGAAAATCTGCAAGATATTACAATTGCTATGGTGATTTTTATCACATTTATCCCCTAACCTAAATAAATACATGTTTATCCATCCATCCATCTTCAAACACACACACACATAAAAAAACATACTAACGAGAAAATCAGCCGGGATCAGCATAACTATACAATTAATATTGACTGTCTGAATGAGAGTCTTAACGCAACATTTGTCTGCCATCCAGTGCTGTAGACTCAAGGCTGTAAAGAACGGTGACCTCTTTCTCTCTCGGATTGACATTTAGGAAACACTGGACTATGCCAGAACAGTACTGTGTTTTCTAGTTAAATCTCTTTTTTTATTTCTAGATTTGAATGGATTGTTAGCAGACTTAGATAAGTTACAGATGGGCTATATATATATATCCATATAATAATATATAATATATTATATATATATATTAATATATATATATATATATATATATATATAATCTATTGTATAATACATATATATATATATATATATTTTTTTTATTTTTTTTTTTTTTTGGGGGGGGGGGGGGGCTGGCCATTATTATATTCTGGGATGAGGAATTTCATATAGATCTAAGATCCAATTAGGTGATTCCTCACTGGTACGATTGATATTAGAAAATTAAATTGCTAGGAACTTCATTTTCTCTTTAAAGTTTTGTTGCTTGTTATACAATATTAAAATTTAGAAGATTTCGAACATTACATAGATAATTTAACTGTAGTCTTCTACAACAATCAATAGACGTAGTTTATTCTATATATCTATATATATATTATAATATATAATATATATATATAAATTAAAATAAATTCTATATATATCTATACTTACCCCACAGCACAAACACACACACACACACTACACACACACATATATAATATATATATATATATAGAATATATATATATATATATAACTATGAGTTATGTATAAGTATCTATATATAAATTATATATATATATTATAGTATATATATAAATATATATATATATAATATATATATATCTATATATAAATATATATATATATATATGTATGTATGTATTATGGATGTATGATATAATAATAGATATATATATATATATATTCAGTCTGGATTTCTTAATAATATACTATATACATATATATATATAGAGGATCAGGTAATCTATAGTGCAGGAAATATATATATATACCTCTATATAATATATATATAATATAATATATAATATATATATATATGTATATATATATATATATAATATAAAAATATATATACATATGTAAATATATATATATTTAGTTATGTATAATATATGTATATACATATATATAAATATAATTAATATATATATATAAAAATATAGTAATAAATACATCCATATGAAATATCATATAAATATATATAAATAAATATATATATATAAATATATGTACGTATGCAAGATGTATAATATAATCCCAATTATATAGAATCAATATATCTAAATGATCTAATATATATATATATATATATATTGTATAAAAATATATATATAAATATATAAACGTCGTCTCTCGAATAAATACACTAACACGTCGACACACCCCTCACACTACGTAGTGACATCAACATAGCGACACCCCACAAAAAACAGAAACAACTTACATGATCACAAGTACACACACCACAGACTGACCAAAGTAAAAACAAAGAAAAAACCATTCGATAGCACCAAAATTCCACCACTGCAGTTCCGGTCCAACAGTCGTCTATTCCGATAGATAAACTGCCCAGACAAGTATTGCACAGAAGCTCTTTTTTTTGAGAAGTCACCCAACGGACCTTAACACTACAACAGGCAAAATTGTGCGGAATAGCTATATTCAGCGCTAACTTAACATTGTTGTGCACAAGACCATACGAGGACGGAAGTTGCAAACAACAAAGTTTCTATTTCAATCAACCAGTCAACCGGTGCTGTTGTTCAGCTCAGTGACAAAACGGTGATCGGTATTTTTAAACCAAGCTCACAACCAGAGACGTATTTGTTTACGTCATGATGAGGGACTACTTGACTGTAGTAGAAAACTACACGTCCCATTGCTTGATCAGTTGTTTACTCTCTCAAACTTAAGCCTGTGTTTTTAGTTTTGCTAAGAGGTAGAAAGAATACGACTAATATTATTCTGTAAACCGAAGCAAATCCGTATATTAAAAAGAAAGGTAGTATTTGATTAGAGAAACGGGAAGGACAGGGATGTGGAGAGCGAGACAAGAGAGAGAGAGAGAGAGGATTGAACGAGAGAGTGTGACGATGAGAGAGTAGAGTAGAGAGAGAGAGAGGGAGAGAGGAGACGAGCCTGCGCGGAGCGAGAGAGATGGCAGAGAGAGAGAGATACCTGCCGAGATATCAGAGCTCTCCATCGAGAGAAGGAGAGAGGGGGGGGGTGTAGGGGGGGGAGGCAGGGGAGGGGAGTGGAGGGCCTTCTAGGGCTGGAAGGGAGGGTAGAGCCTCGAGAGAGAGATAGATAGATAGAATACGAGCTAGATAGATAGAGAGAGCGAGAGAGCGCAGAGAGCCGATGAGAGAGGCTATAGATGGGGAGCGGGGGGGGATGGGAGGAAGGGGGCGTGTATTATGGATGGGAGAACCAGGAAGGAAGTAGGGAGCAAGAGGAAAGTAGATAGATCTCATCTCTCTACCACTCTCACCTCTTCAACTCATCCCTCTTCACTTCTCTCTCCCCTTTAGGAAACGTTATAAGAATATCTAAAACAAATGATTTTACAAGTTTTTTTTTAATTTCAACAAATAACCTAGAATACGGGATGGTAATGTAATATTGCATTCTGCTTGCCTCCTGACGGTAAACGGAGAGAAATTGTAATCTGGAAGAGGAAAGGTTTTATTCTAAAGAGACAGCTTTTTTTCAATATAAAAAGTCATATTTTAAGTGTCATTTCCCCCCTCATACCGCTTAAAAAAGATGTTCTTATGTGGAGCCTTAAAATAAATCTTTTTTATGCTTTTTAGCCTTCACAGGATATCGTGTTTTAGTATGTTGAGTAATGATGATCAGTGATAAGGTATATGGTCAATTTATAATCTGATATTGTTAATGGAAATGCTGATAACAATAATAAAAGTATTGATAATAACAGCAATAATGATGGTAATGATAAGAATTATAGTGATAATTGCGATTATGATGATGATGATGATGATTATGATGATGATAATAATGATGATGATGATGATTATGATTATGTTGATAATCCTAATAATAATAACAATGTTAGTAATGATAACAATAGCAATGATACTGGGAATAAATGTTAATGCTAATAACAATACTAAAAACAAAAACAACCATAGATAAAAAACAACAAAAACCGACAAAACCAATTAAAACCATCCGCGAACCAAACCTAGCTAGCGTTACATTCCTACCCTCACCACAAAAACATCAACCACCACCCCAGCTACCATCAAGTTACAGTGTTCCTATCATCTTTCTCTAGTTATTATTTCCCACGTCCATCCACACCACCTCGGGACCTTTCCCCAGTTGTGGTCCATTCACACACCATTTATGGGTTTAAAAAGGATTGATTTAATATCTTCACAACAACGATACAGGAATACACTGGTCTGAAAACTGGAATGTTATTTCTCCGAAATCTTCGATATGGTGTCAGTCGTATACAAAGGGTGACAAACCCAGACAGCCAGGGAGGGAAAGTCGCTGAAAACTGTCAAGATTATTGTTGTGCTGGAAACTGGAAACTGTAATAGACAGAGGGAGAGCGAGGGGGAGAGAGAGAGAGGGGGAAGGATAGAGGGAGAGATGGAAAGATTTGTTTGGTTTATATATGTACTGTATGTATATATATAAAAATTATATATACTATATTCACTATTAAACTATATAATGATATATGTCACAATCATATATATATATATCCTTGATATATATTATATACTTATGTATATATATATATGTATAAAAAAGTCATAATGTATATATGTGCAAATTTTTAATCATGATATATATAATTTATCTATTTAACATTTTAATAAGATAATCTTATATATACTATATATTCTATATATTTTTGTTACGGTTTTATTTATGTCGGTTTGTGTGTGTGTGTGATTGTATATATTTTATATATATATTTATGATTATATATATCTATTATTAATTATATATAATAAAAAGTATATATATATATATATATATATATATATATATTATATATATATCTATGTATGATATATATGTATATATGTTATATAAGTATATAAAAAATATATATATATATATATTCTATATCTATATCTACATAGATATTTAGTCTATTTATACTAATATAATATCTAATATATTGACTATATATATATTATTATCTATATATCTATTATATATTATAATATATTTATTATATATATATATAATTATACTATATACATACACACACACACAGACACACACACACAAACACATATACATACATGTGTGTGTGTGTGTGTGTGTGTGTGTACGTACGCACATGTGTCCACCCATGACTGCGGGAAAGAAAGAACCACTTTAGGAAAAACCTCTCCTCATTTCCAGTCGCATCAAAGAGCCGCTCTTCCCAAAAAAACACATTATTGTTCCCTTCTCCCTCATTCCTTTTCACGGGAGGAAAAAGATAGGAGTTCATAGGGCGATCGAGGTAGAGAGAGTGAGGGAGGGAGGAAGGGAGGGAGGGAGCGAGAGAAGAGATAGTGAGATTGAGATGGAGGAGAGGAGAGAACGAGATCGAGCACGAGCGAAGAGGGGATGGAGAGAAGGAGGAGGAGACGAGGGAGAGAGGAGAGATGAGAGACGAGATCGATATGTAGGGAAAGAGAGTGGAGAGACGAGGAGAGAGTGCAGGGAGGATGCGCGCAGAGATGAGGGGAGAGAGAGAGAGAGGAGAGGAGAGAGATGGAGGAGAGAGATGGAGAATGCGAGAAGAGGACGAGGAGAGAGAAGGGGAGATGTGAGAGGAGAGGAGAGGTAGAGAGAGATGATGGAGAGTAGAGGAGAGAGGACGAGAGAAGTAGCCCCCCCCCCCACCCCCCCCCCCCCTTTGAGAGAGAGCTGCGCCGGAGGAGAGAGGAGAGATGACGCTGCGAGAGAGAGAGAGAGAAAGAGAGGGACGGAGGAAAAGAAGGAGAAGAGAAAAAAGAGATAGACAGATAGATAGAGTGAGAGATAGAAAAAGCGAGAGAGAGTATGAATGAGAGAAAGCGAGAGAGAGAATGAACGAGGGAAAGCGAGAGAGAGAGAGAGAGAGAGAGAGAGAGAGAGAGAGAGAGAGGGCGGCATAGAGAGACAAACGAGGACTGGAGTTATGAGAGAGACGAAAAGAGGAGAGAGACCGAGATGGTTAGAGAGATTCTGGGGATGTGTGAAGATGACCGTGGAGAGAGGAAGATGAGAGAGAAGAGAGAGAGAGGAGAGAGAGAGGAAGGATGGAGAGGAAGAATGTCGAATGAGGAGAGAGAGAGAGAGAGAGAGAGAAGGAGAAGAGGGAACAAGATAATGAGATAGATAGACAGGTAGATAGAGTGAGAGAGAGAGAGAGAATGAATGAAAGAAAGCGAGAAAGAGAATGAATGAGATACACAGAGAGAGAGAGAGAAAGAGAAAGAGAAAGAAAAAAAGAAAGAGAAAGAGAAAGAGAGAGAGAGAGCAAGAGAGGTCAGGCGTGATGAACCCCCCAACCCCGGACGCCAATTTATGATGGCATCTCGTCGACAAGAAAATCTAATTTAGTGTTGCTGTTTGACTAAGATATTGTTACACAGCCGAGAACAAATTTATATTTCATCATTTCTTATCAGTCGGTCGCAGGACCTTCGACACTGCGAAACGACCCCGTCTTAACGACACCTTCGGGCGTCCTCTTGTTCTACGCAGTGGGTCTTCGTCGGGTTGGAAATTATGATCTCGGAACGTGGTAAAAAATGGAGACGCACACATAGACACTGACACACACACACACATACACAGACACAGACACACATATACACAGACACAAACACACACAGACACAGACACAAACACACACACACGCACATGCACACACACGCACGCACACGCACACACATACACACAAACACATATTCATATACAGCATATAAATGTATATACAACACACACACACACACACACACAAACACAAACACACATATTCATATACAGTATATAAATGTATATACAGCACACACACACACACACACACTACCCCCCCCCCCTCACACGCACACTATTTTCCATTTCTATACAAGCAGAATAAATGTTATTTGACTTTCTTTGCTATTTCATGCAAAGGCATCAACACGAATTCCTCTGTGGTAATAGATCACTGACAAAACTGCTAAGGAAAAATCCCATCTGTCATTTAAAAAACTGCCTTTCATTACTAAACGTTCAAGATTTTTTTTTTTGTATATTGATAAAACGTTCCTCTTGTCATTTTTTATCATTATGTGTCTTGTTTTTTTCCGTCTCGCATTTTGCTCTTTCTTCATCCTAGTTTTTATTTTTCGTTGACATTGTATCTAGCGTTATTTTAGAGGCCTTTTTGCTTATCATCATTCATTTTTTTGAATTTGGCTTAATATCATGTCATTCTTTTTCTTGCTTATTGTTATTTTCGCTAATCCACTGAATATAAGAGGTGTACCAAGGAAGAGGAAGTGAGAGGGGCTTGTGGCTATGAATGAGCGCTTGGTTTCAACGCAAACAAAACACAGAGAGGTCTTCCGCGCACTTTGGTTTACTCGCCTCGCTCGGGTTAACCAAGGGCATGGAGGGGGAGGGGTTATGCGTTTAACTTTTTTCTTAGGGGGTTCTATAGTGGTTTTAAGGTTTAGGAGGAGTATATTATTTCTCTAGTATGTTTATATTCCCCGGACAGGATAATGCGTTAGCTCCAGTAGCGTTTATTATCGAGGATTGTTGTGTGCAAGTTAATAAGTGTATAGGCTTTTAGGTTTATAGTCTGTAATGTGTTTAATTTGATTTACTGGTATTGATGTTGAAAGGTAGGGTAGGGAGGGAGGGGGGGGGAGGGTGGCGGACAAAATCATTAAAAATACAGTTGAGCAACATATAAAATCCATTCAGGGGAGGAGGGAGGAGTGAGGAGCGAGGAGGGGGGGGAACATTGATTTCGGCGATGGGGGGGTCAGGGGGTGACCGGGGGGTCGGGAGGTGGGGCGCGCGGTTGACAGGGGGCGGGGGGGGTGGGGCGGGGGGTGAAGAAGGGAGGAGGAGGGAGGGGGTGAGGAAGGAAGGGGGGGAAGGGGAGGAGGGAGGATTGCGGCTTAAAGGAGAGTGGGGAAGGATTACAGGGGGGCTCAACGTGTTGGAGGGCTGGAATGAGGAAGGGTGACGTGGGCGGAGCGGATGAGATGGGACGGATGGAGGTCGGCGTACGCGTGGCTTAGTCAAGTGGGGGGGGGGGTCTTGTGTGAGGGGCGGGAGTGAGGGGCGGTGGCGCGGGGGGGGAGGGGGAGCGGGGTAGGGTACGGGGGGGGCGGTGGAGGGCGTACAAAGTTGGCCATGGATCGCTGGGGTTGGTGTGGGGAACCGACGAGGGGAGTGTGGGATGGCTGGTTGGGGGGGGCGGGGTGGGGGATCATTACGGCGGCCGAGTGGCGAGTTGGGGGGATAAACGTCACGGGGTGGAGCACCCGAGTGGGCGGCGCGGCCGGGTCGGGCCGCGGGTAAGCGCTCGTGAGGCGGGGGGTCCCCGTGGGTGCGTGGGTCGACCGGCGGGGCGCGGGGGTTGCGGGCGTGTGGGAGGCTCTGGCGGTGGGGTTAATGGAAAGGTGGCGGGGGTAGGGTTGGTGCTGGGCCCGGGGGGGGGGGGTGATTGCCCCCTGATATCGTTTGAGTGGGCGGGGGGGGGGGGGGGAGGGGGGGGGGTCGTCGGGAGGGAGAGTGGGGGGTGTGCCGGGTTCTGTGCTCGGTGCGGGCAGGACTGGGGTGGGGGTCGCGGTGCTTCGGGTAGGACGGCGGCGGGTGGGACGGGGAGGGAGGGAGGAAGTGAGGAGGGAGGAGGGAAAAATCTATACATTGGACGAGCGCAGGGTGGCGGGGGGAATATGGGACGGTGGGAGGGGGCGAAGAGGGAGTGGGGTGGAATGGGGGAGGGGGGGGGGAGGCGTGGGAAGGGGGGGGGGGGGGGGAGAGGATTGACCTTACCTCTACTCAAAGATTACTCGTTACCCAAGATCCTATAGGGGGATTCCCACTTAAAAATCCTGGTTTATTTAGTTAACCCTCATACTATTTATTGTTATTGTGTGGCCAATAAATCGAGGAGGGGAGCTGAGAAAGTTTACGGATCACCTAACGTCCAAAATGCCATGGTTAAAGAAGATAGTTAGTAATTCCCGCCCCATAAGCACTCGGGACGGGCGTGAGCGGGGGGGCAGCGTGTGGAAAGCAAGGAGGTAGAGAGACGATTGATTGCGGGGGGGTGTAGAGAATAATTTCTTATCATACAAATCGTTTCGGTAAAACAAAAAGGGGTAAGGTAAAGAACATAATTACCACCCACCCCCCCAACCCCCCCCCCCCACCCCACCCCCCCCCCCCCCCCCCCCCACCCCAACCCCCCCACCCCACCCCCCCCACCCCCAACCCCCCCAACCACCCCCAACCCCCCCCCCCCCCCCCCCCCCCCCCCCCCCCCCCCCCCCCCCCCCCCCCCCCCCCCACCCCCCCCCCCCCCCCCCACCCCCCCCCCCCCCCAACGCCATATGAGGGGAGGCGGGAGAGGGGGTAAGGGGAGGAGGGAGTAGGGGGAAGGGGAGGAGGGAAAGGAAGGGGGAAGGAAAAAAAAAAACAAAAATAGAGGGGAGGAGGGAGGGGGGGAAGGGGGAACGGTTGTTGAGATTTGAGATTGTAGTGAGAAGTGAGATGGATGTGATGAGATGGAAAATGTTTTTGGTCATTCTCAACGTCCCTAGGGCCCACGCCCCCCCCCCCTTCCCTGACCCCCATGACCCCCACTCCTAATCTATCTGAATCTATTCTACATGGTGATGAATTATCTTATTCATGACATTTCATAAAAAAGTGGTTTATACATTTTATTTCAAGACACACTTCTAGATGTATGTTTATATAACCTTTCTTTTTTACTGTACATACATATCTTCATATAATTTTATGTATATATCTCTCCCTCTATTTATCTATCTACCTATCTACCTATCTATCTACCTATCTATCCATCCATCCATCGACATAAACACAGACAGACAAATAGATAGATGGACAAATTACAACCCATTGAAAAGACGTATTGCAAACAAGAGCTGCCAAACAAAATGAAGATCCGACACCAGGCAACATAGCAAATTGGTTTCGCGTCGTGACGAACATCCCTCCGCTTATAAACAATAAATCAACAGTTGGAAGGAACATGGCAATATTGCAAGCTTGGTGTTAATCAGAGCCTTGTTTGGACTCTTGTTCTGTCACACGCGCAAAAAAGGGGGGAACACAATAGGGATTGATAAACGAGATTGATGGAAATGATAGAGAGGAAAATCGAGAGGGAATTAAAAAAAAAAAAAAAAAAAAAAATCAGTGAAAATAACAAATAGAAAAGAGAAGAAATGTCGGGTTGTTGTGAATGGGGTTCATGTTCCCCTTTTCAACCTATAGTTCTGGTATGGAAAGTATGTGAAAAGGGATCATGTATATATATTTCTAACAAAGTCCCTCTTTATAGTCCTGTACGTGATCATATTAATCAAGAAAAAAAAAAAAAAAAAAAAAAAAAAAAATATTAATATTATATATATATAAAAATAATAATAAAAAAAAAAAAAAAACAACATAATACTATATACCAAACACACTCTATTTACACATGAACGCACTACATATACAACTAAACACATGTACAGTATATATAAATGTATACAAGAGGATGCTTGAACCGGACGCGTCATAAAGTGTGTCAGAATATATCAAGAGAATATGTCCTTCTGCAGCCCAGAACTCTTGGCAGAAAAACCCAGATTTCGCCACATTTCTCTCTTCATTTCACAACGTTTTTGCCACGTTGTGTTTTCGCTTTATATTGATGCATCCGTACATACTGACACACACACACACACACACATACACACACACACACACACACACACACACACACACACACATATATATATATATATATATATGTATATATATGTGTGTGTGTGTGTGTGTGTGTGTGTGTGTGTGTGTGTGTGTGTGTGTGTGTGTATGTACATATACACGTATAAATATTCTTGAATCCTTCAGTTGTGTCCATCGTTTACGTCACGTGTTCTTTGTTTTCCAACTGAATTTTAACAGTTTACAAAACACAATCGTTGTTTTCTCTACGACAATGGCCATTGATCAGAAATCCTTTCATTCCGGTTGACGTAATTTGAATAATTAAATGAAAACAATAGCGCTACATCAGTGACACTGGTCGAAATAGAAATGTTTGGTGTCTGGTGTTTTCATGTGTGATGTAGCTCATAACATTCCGATGCTCGGAACTGTTTCATATTTTCGAACAACTCTTCGGAAGAGGAGATCCAACTATAAACAAACGTGTGTGTTTAAATGCCGGGGGCTGAACAGGAGGGTAACAGCAACAATTGTATCATCGATAGTATATGAGCTGATATATATATAGTTATGATATATTTGTATATTATGTTATAGTTTATATGAGGTTTGGAGTTTGGTTGTATTGGGAGTGTTTTTTGGTTGAGGTGAGAGGTGTTTTTGATAGTGTTTGATAGTATGA
>NW_028235243.1:0-2500 GCF_977035675.1 Penaeus japonicus | reverse complement strand
TAAAATAAAAAAAAATTCATATTTTATAATATATCAAAAAAAAAAATTAAAAAAATTTCAAACCCCTCCCAAAAAAATATTTTAAAAATATTTTAAAATTTTAAAAAATAAAAAAAATATTTTAAATATATATGTATGTTATTTTTTTAAAATTAATTTGTTTATTTTCTTGTTTGTGTTTGTTTGTTGTTGTTAAATTTTATATATAAAAAATGAAATTTTAAAATTAAATTTATATATTTATTTTTATATAATAATTTTTTAATTTAATTATAAAAAACTATATTATATTAAATAAAAAAATTTTAAAATATATAAAATTATAATTATATTATATACAAAAAATATTATACATATTATAAAAAATATATAATTTTTAATATATATATAAAAGTATATATAAAAAATTATATATTAAAATTATATATCAGTACCCTATATAATTATTTTATATAATATATATAATCTATTTAAAAATAAAATAAAGGGTTTTTGTTTTGTTAAATATATATTTTTTTTAATATTTTATTTTACCTATAATTATTATATATATTAAAATATATTATTTTATATATAAAAAATTATTATATGTATTTATTTTTTATATATAAAAATTTTATATTTTTAAATAAAATATATAAATATAATTTAAAAACATAAAACTATATTTAAAAATTTTATATATATTTATATAATATTTAAAATTTATTAAAAGGAAAATATATCATGAAAATACATATATATATTTATATAAAATAAAATATCTTATATATATATTTATTTTATATTTATTTGTTGTAAAGTAAAAAAAAAATGGTGGGGTTGTGTGTGTGAGGTGAAAGGTGTGGGGGTTTTTGGGGTTGGTGTGTGTGTGTGTGTTTAAATATATATTATAAATATATATAATATATTATTATTTTAATTTTATATTATATACATAAATATTATATATTATATTTTAATATATATATATATATTGAAACCATATTTATATATTTTAATATTTTATATATTTATATTTTTAAAAAAATCATTTTTATTTTTTAAATATGGAAAAAATTATTAGGGTAAAATTTTTAAATAAAAGGGTTATTTTAAATATATATATATATATATATTATATTTATATATAAATATATTATATTATACGGGATAAAATTTTAAAATGAAAAACATATTTTATAAAATTTATATATATAAAAATAAAAATATATTTTATTATAAAATAAAAAATTAAGTACATTTTTCATACCACACACCCCAAAAACACAAAAATTATATATATTTATTATATATTTTATAAAAATATATTTATATATATATATATGTAATTTTAAAATATGTATGAAATTGGTATGTATAATTATCGAAAATAGAATTCGTGTTATCATCATTGTGCCCGTTATTATAATTTTTATATTTTCATCATCATCGAAAATCTAAATTAAATTAAACTTTTTAATTTTTCAAAATAAATTTAATATTATGTTTCCAAAAATTTATGGCAAATCGCTTTCTTATTAAAAAATATAAATATAAAATCCCCAAAGCTTTATTTTTTTATAATAATTATCAAATATCATGGGGCCTTTGAAATTTACTTTGGCTGTGCGGGGAGAGGGATAAAAGTCCAGACTAGGGAATATTTTGGTGGGTTTAATTTGTCCCCCCGCATTGGCAAAACCTGTGGGCCCGGGGCCAAGTCGCGGGGTTTTCCCAAAGGGGAATTGCTTTTGCTGTGGCAGTCTTCCGGGGAAGTTCCCAAATTTTGCCTCTCTTATCGGAAAGGGGAACTTTACTTGAAAAGGAAAATTTTTAGTTTTGTGTAAATTTGAAACTTTTTTTTTAAACCACTGTTCAGGGGGTTTTCACTTGATTTTAAAATTTAGGGGTTTTGGTACTTTAGTCAACGCGCATTTTTCGTGTATGACCCTTAAAAATTTGTACAGTTTACTGCGTGTGGGCCCATTCTTTCTTGTTCATTTAGTCGATGGCATGAAAAAATTACCAAATTTTACTTTTTTATAAAAAATATAAGAAATAAAAGAGGATTTTTTCCAATTTCATATTCCTTATCCAAAATCAATATAAATATTATAATAAAGGTACCAACATGAATCTCTTTTGGGTTCCCAAATTGTTTACATTAAAATTTGGGTTTTCACTTGCCTTTAGGATTTCTGAAACCAGATTAAAGGGTTTGGGTTTAAAATTTCCCCCTTTTGGGAAACCGGGGTTTATGTGCAAACCCGGGGGGGAAAAAAGGGGACTTCGCTGAGTTTTTTTTTTTTTTGTAGAAAATTTCTACAAAGGGGAGGTTTCTTTTTGTCTATGATCTTTTTTCAATTTTAAAAGTTACTAGTGTAAAAAACCTTTTTAAAAGGACAGCTTAGACCCCGCTGGCTGAAGGGGTTTCGAGGGAAACTCCTATTGTTCATAAATGCATGTGTAGATTGCGCTTTGTGATGGGGGGTCCCAATTTTTATCCGTAAAAAAAAAA
>NW_028235242.1:0-10000 GCF_977035675.1 Penaeus japonicus | reverse complement strand
CAGACAGAGAGAGAGAGAGGGGGTGGGAGAGAAAGAGAGAGAGAGATAGGGAGAGAGAGAGACAGAGAGAGAGAAAAGATAGCAATGAGCATAAAGAGAGAGACGAGAGATGTCATGAGAGAGAAATGCCAGTCGAGCTATTTGGGGGGATGAGAGGGTACACGCTGAGTAGCGATCGAGTATGCGAGAGATCGTCTGAGAGATCAGAGATCTATCGAGGAAAAGAGAGGAAGAGATAGGGAGAGTCGCGAGACGACGATTCTAACGGATTGGCGAGGAGAGAGTATAACCTAGAGAGAGAGGGACACAGAGAGAGAGAGATCATTATGTGGACGATGTGAGGAGAGAGAGAGTGAGCGCTCGAGAGAGAGTCTTGCGAGAGGCTCTATGCATATAGAATCGTGCATATGCAAATGAGCCCCATCCCACCTCATAGATCTTAGGAGACGACTCCGCACCATCGAAGAGCCGTGACAGAACCCACAGCAATTGACAAAAGTGCAAATGCAACGAATTCGTCATCTACAGCGACATCCTCTTCCGCTCGCAACGATCGGCAAGGCTGCCCCCCCCCACCCCCTCCCCCCTCCTCCCCCCAGTGAAGATACAAGGGGCGTTTTACGGTCCAATACCACCCGACGCCAGTGTACTTTCCCCCCCAGAACAGCGCGACTCTGGAATACCTTTGCTGTAGTCACGAGGGGCGGAATACTCAATACTCAGAAAGCGAAACTGAGGATGGCTGATGAATGTAAATGAGGTCATGACAGTACAGACGTATGGGAACGGAGGTCTAAGATGGCGGAAATATCTTGTAATGAAAATATTTCCTTTGGTATGATAGTTTTTTTATAAGGACGCTGACATACAAGACCATTTTTTGGAACACTAATACACCCGTATAGATCTATCTCTTTCCATTAATGTACCCATAGAAATACATAAATCTATTCATTTATATGTTTATCTATCTGTGTGTCTGTGCGTAAACCACTAATAAATTAACGCTTTTCTGCCGAATGAATCTAGGTCAGACTTTCTTTTAATTGATGATTAATATCTCAGTTCTTCCCATCTGAATATTCATGTCATCTATTTCATAGGAATATGCAGATGTTCTTCTACACCTCTATATCATTCCCATAATATATATCCTTGTGCAATGGATTCCAGTATATATTTCTGAATGGATGACTCGTTTGAAATTATTCACTCATTCGCCATTTTTGTTTACATTCAAACGATATTTTGCATCCTGTGTTTCAATACCTAATTTCAGTGTTGGGATAAGTCTATTCATTTAGATTTACGATTGAGATACGTTTATACCATTCTAAATTTTGTTATCAGAGTTACACGTAAACATTTCCAGTTTGTGAGATGTTCAAGTCGGTGTTTTGATTTAACGTCTAAATATGTTCTTTTTGTTTGTTTGTTTTTGTTGTTTCTGAAGCCCGAGAATATCATGCACTCAGCACCTGTTACCATGCACATAGCTGGGAAATATGGAAGGTACGATATTACATGTAGTGTAGCATTTAGATATTATATTTGGTTTTATTTATGGTTCACTCCCTATGGTATACTTTCTATTCTTTATTTTTACTGTTATTAGCTAAATGGATAAGTGAAATGTAGTGATTGTGATGAGGATCCCCATACGGAACCAAGAGGAGATATTACGAAAAAAAGCTTTGCTACTGTTACCATTGCTGTCATTATATCTATTATATATCATGCATACGTAATGTCAAATACCACGTAATATTCATACACATTATAACAATGCCCTCCTCATACAACTCTCCCCATCTCATCTTACAAAACCTTTTTGTTAGCCACATATACACCTCATCACATACGCCCACGAAAGTATATTTTCTCCACAATTTCGAAATCCAACCAGACAGCCTTGAGGAGACGCACCCAAGGCACCACATACATCTTCCATGTTGATGTAACAAAGTTCACGCATTTCCTTCCTCGCCTCCCCTTCTCACGTGTCATATGCGTGATTATGATGATTGTCATACTACTCCCGTCTCTTTGGTGGATCTCTGGCTGCAGCTGCTAGTTCTTCGAAGGATCACTCACTTTAGGATCATTTCGGTGTACGGGCGTCAGGATCGAGTAAGGATTATTTACACTGTTCTTCTTCCCTGTCTTTTGTCTTCTTCCACTTTTTGCTAATTCGTTCTTTCTTCTTCTTCTTCTTCTCCTTTACTAATTTGTTCTTTCTTTTTCGTTTACTAATTCGTTTTTTCTCTCTCCTTCCTTAAATAATTCGCGTCTCCGTCTTCTTCCTTTACTAATTCGTTCCTTCTTCTCCCTCTTTCTCATCCTCCTCCTCCTTTACTCATTTTTTTCTTCCTTCTCCTCCACTTCTTCAGTAATGTTCTTCTAAGCCTAATCTCATTTTTACCATTTACTTGTTGCGACGTTTTATCTAGCCCCTTGCACTTTCTCTTCTTCCTTTCCAGATTATCTTCTTTCTTCCTTCTTTTCCCTTTCTTTTTCCTATTTCCATCCCTCTACCTCCCTCCTAACTCCTTCCTTCCTTCACATTCTCCTTCTCCCTCTCTGTGTCTCTGTTCCTTCCTACCTTCTAAACCTCTCTCTTCCACCTCTCTCTGCGCCCCCTTCCCACTCCCTCCCCTTTCTTCCTTACCCCTCCCTCCCCATTCTTCTCTTTCCCTTCTCAACTCTCTCTCACTCTTTCTCTCTCCCTCTCCATCCCACTATCCCTTCCTATCCCTCTAACGCTCCCTACCTCCTCCCTCCCTATCCTTCCCCAGTCTTCCCCAGTCTTTCCCCCTTCACAAACATACAAATACCTCCCCCCTTCACATATGTATAAACAAACACCTCCCCCCTTCACAAACACACAAACAAACACCTCCCCCCTCCCCCCTTCACAAGCATACAAACAAACACCTCCCCCCTCCCCCCTTCACAAACACACAAACAAATACCCCCCCTTCACAAACACACAAACAAACACCTCCCCCCTCTCCCCTTCACAAACACACAAACAAACACCTCCCCCTCCCCTCCCCCGACCCCAACCCCCGCCCTCGCGCCATGACGTCACGCAACATCAAGCACAAGAGAACAACAGAAGTTTTCTAATTTTCGTTCATCGTCGAGGCACGCGACTCTGATCCCTCGGATGAATTATGGCGTCCCTTAAACTATCGTAGAGAAATGATTTATCATAAAGAACGGGAGATGAGAAAGGGAGGGGGGGAAGAGGGAGGGGGAGAAGGAGGGGGGGAAGGAGGCCTTCTATCTTTCATCTTCATTCCCTTTCTCCTTCTATCTTTCATCTTCATTCCCTTTCTCCCTTATTTTACCCTTCTCATCTCCCCGTCTCCTAACTCTCTCCCTTCTCCCTCGCTAATCACTTATTTCCTCCATCTCTCCCATCCTTCTACTCCTTTCCTAATCTCCTTCTCCCCCTCTTCCTCCTTTCTCCCCCTCGCTAATCGCTTCTCTCCTCCCTCCCTCTCTCCTTCCTTCCTTCGTGTTGACCCGTTAAGGAACATGAGTCGAAATCCATCATACTAAGGAAGTTAAGTTGCATGAAATTGAAAAACTTTCAAACCCTCAAGATGGACGGAAGACGTACGTTTCCGCTCCGTACGAGTATTTGCGTGTGTCTGTGTGTGGCTCGGTGAGTGGATGGGCGAGTGTGAGTGTGGAAGTGTGTGTGTGTGTGTGTGTGTGTGTGTGTGTGTGTGTGTGTGTGTGTGCTGTGTCGTGCCCTGTGGATGTGTGTTGTGTGCTGCTGACGGATTTGTGTGTTGGGGGGTGTGTGTGTGTGTGTGTGTAAAATATCTATATATAATATATATATATATATATATATATATTATATATATATATATGTATATATATATATATATATATCTGTATATATTACATTATATATATGTGTGTATATGTATTATATATTTATATATATATATATACAATATATATATATATGTGTGTGTGTATGTTATGTTTATATATATATATATATATATATATATATATAGAGACGAGAGAGAGAGGACGAGAGAGAGAGTAGATGAGGGGGGGTGGAGAGAGGAGAGAGAGAGAGAGAGAGAGAGAGAGAGAGAGAGAGAGAGAGAGAGAGAGAGAGAGAGAGAGACAGACAGACAGACAGAGATAAAGATAGACAAGCAGTAGGGCCGTTCACAAAGAGAGGTACACACATACCCATGAGATCGAGGAGGTTACGATAACGCGGGGAACTGTGCCCGCCCTTGCAATGAATATAGCACACCTCGACATACTGCCAGCACACACATAACACAGCGTGGGGAAATAACGAAAAGCGCAGATCAAAGGCAAAGGATAACATCCCAATATACCCAGCGTAAACTGAGGAGAGGTGGCGATGGAACCATGAATGAAAGGAAAACCTGGCAAACGTTTTCGGTCTTTGGCGATAGATGGCGTGTCGCAATCATGTACTGTCTGGAGCGCCATCTATTGAGTGAAAACATCATCAAGGGTAAGAGTGTCCCATCCAGAGGAAGATATGCGATACGGGGTCCCCATTCCTAATCCCACGGACTCTGGTCACGCCGTCTTACGTGACCACCATCGAGCGGAAGTGATGGGGGGGAGGGGGGGGGGGGGGGGAGGGAAGCAGCCGCAGGAAAAAACACTTCGTCGGGAAAGTACGGTTTCACTTTCGGTCTCGTTGTATCCTTTGGCCGGGTTCCTTGATCACTCATAATGGGTGAGTGGAGAGGGGAGGGAGAGAGGAGGAGAGGGGGAAAAGGAAGGGGAGAGAAGAGAGATATGAGGGGAAGGGGAAAAGGAAGGGGAGAGGAGGAGAGAGGAGGGGGAGGAGGAAAAGGAAGGGGAGAGGAGGAAAGAGGAGGGGAAGGGGGAAAGGAAGGGGAGAGGAGGGGAAGGGGGAAAAGGAAGGGGAGACGAGAGAGGAGGGGAAGGGGGAAAGGAAGGGGAGAGGAGGGGAGGGGGGAAAGGAAGGGGAGACGAGAGAGGAGGGGAAGGGGGAAAGGAAGGGGAGAGGAGGGGAGGGGGGAAAGGAAGGGGAGACGAGAGAGGAGGGGAAGGGGGAAAGGAAGGGGAGAGGAGGGGAGGGGGGAAAGGAAGGGGAGACGAGAGAGGAGGGGAGGGGGGGAAAGGAAGGGGAGAAAAGAGAGGAGGGGAAGGGGGAAAAGGAATGGGAGAGGAGGGGAGGGGCGAAAGGAAGGGGAGACAAGAGAGGAGGGGAGGGGGAAAAGGAAGAGGAGAGAGGAGGGGAGGGGGAAAAGGAAGGGGAGAGGAGGAGAAAGGAGGGGAGGGGCAAAAGGAAGGGGAGACGAGAGAGGAGGGGAAGGGGGAAGAGGAGGAGAGAGGAGGGGAGGGGGGAGAAGGAAGGGGAGAGGAGGGAGGAGGGGAGGGGGAAAGGAAGGGGAGAGGAGAGAGAGAAGAGGGGAGGAGGAAAAAGAAGGGGAGTGGAGAGAGAGAGGAGGGGAGGGGGGGAAAGGAAGGGGAGAGAGAGGAGGGGAGGGGAAAAGGAAAGGGGGGAAGAGGAGGAGAGGGGGAAATAGGAAGTGGACGGAAGAGGGGGAGAGGAGAGAGACAGGAGGAGAGAGGAGGGGAGGGGAAAAGGAAGGGGAGGGGAGAGGAGAGAGAGAGGAGGGGAGGGGGGGAAAGGAGTGGATAGGATGAGAGAGTAAGGGAGGGGAAAGAGGAGGGGAGAGTGGGAGAGGAGGGAAATATAACCCTCCGCTCATTCCTCCCTTGTATACATGGAGGTTGGAGAGGCAGCTGCCAATTCCAGAACATATCCCCATGTATATTTCAGTGCTTTCCCCGCATATATCGTACCATACTGTTGATTTTCCCTCATATTTTACCCCACAACTTCCCTGTTATCCTCGATGCCTTATCCTATCACCGGGGCGCAGATTGTGGGGCATAGGAGGGCCTCATATTAATCCTCATATAGGAATAGAAGGGCGTGAAGGGCATTCATTAGAGGCTGTGTTTTGTGCATTTCCCCTACGCCGTTTTTAGCCACGAGAAACGGGGGGGGTGGGGGGCGGGGGGGGATGAATTTTAGGGGGAGCTTCTCACCCTCATTAGGGAAATGGGGGATAGGGAGATTTTCCGCTCCCCCCTCCCCCCCCCCTTTTTTTTTTTTTTTTTTTTTTTTTTTTTTTTTTTTTTTTTTTTTTTTTTATTTATTTTTTTTTAGGTTGAGGGAAAGGGGGGAGGGTGAGGTACCACATCCCTATTCCCCCACCCCCCATCCTAGAACTTCCCCCCATCCCCCCACCCTACCACTGTGCCTTTCCCCCCCCCCCCTATCCCCCAGTCCACCCTCTACCCCCCGTAACCCCTACCCTCCCCACCCAATACACCACCACCCAACCCCTCCCCCCTCCTCCCATCCCTCCCTCAACCCCCACACTGTACCTCTCCCCACCCCCACCCCTACCCTATACCCCCCGCCCCCGTTTCTTTCCGCGTACAGGAGCGACCACGGTAATGCATTTGCCTTCCCGTGTAATCACATAGATTCGCTATTCAATCCAGGAGAGTTTGGCTAAACTACGTTATGTCCAATCAGCTGCATTGGCTTTTAGTGTGGCAATCGTTATATTTCATTTTAATTATCGAATTAATTGTATTGCATATGAAGCGATTTTGCGTGTGTGTTGCAAAGAGAGAAAGATATGAGAGGGAGAGAAGGAAAGAGAGAGAGAGAGAGAGAGAGAAGAGGGGGAGAAAGAGACAGAATGAAAGAGAGAAAGATATGAGAGGGAGAGAAGGAAAGAGAGAGAGAAGGGGGGAGAAGGAGGGAGGAGAGAGACAGAGAGAAAGAGAGAAAGAGACATACCGACAGAAAGAGAGAGAAAGAGTAATACAAAACCAGATTGACAAACAAGAAGACAGACAGACAGACATCTAAAAGCATCGTAACAAAACACAGAACGAGTTTAAAAAAGAAATTTTATAAATACAGACGCAGACACACACAAACATACAGACAAACAGACTACCCCCAGACAGACAAACAGACATATACCAACACGAAAAAAGACACACAAACAGACATACAGACAGACACAGACACACAGCCACAGCACGCATGACCCTTGCTGAATCAGACTTTCCAGAAAAAAAAAAATCCTGATTTTAACTCTCCATATTCTCAAACCATTTCCCAAGACTTTCCGATTTCTGAACTCCATTTATATAATCCGAAGAAAAAAAAATAATTGAGAAACGTATATGCCTTAAACTGGCGGAACACGATGAATTCTGACTAATGAGGAGAGAAGAGAGGGGAGAGGAGGGGAGGGGATAGAAGGAGGGGAGGGGAAAAAGGAGGAGGAGGGGAGAGGGGGAGGGGGAAATTGGAGGGTGAGGGGAGGCGAGAGGAGGAGGAAAAAAGGAAAGGGATGGGGGAGAGAGAGTAGGAGAGAGAGTGAGGAGCGAGAAGAGGGGAGAAAAGAAGGAATATGAGGGAAAGGGAGGGAGGGAGAGGTAAAAATAGGAGAAGAAAAAATTAAAGGGAAGGAGGGAGAGAGGAGAAGAGAGGGAGAGCAGAATAAAGAAAGAGAATAAAGGGGAAGGGAGAAGAGAAGAAGGAATAAGAACAGAAGAGGTGAAAGATGGAGAATAAAAGAGAGAGGGAGGTAGGGGGTGAGGGGATAAAAATAACAAGGGAAGGCAAGGGGAGGGAAAAGAATGGAAGGGAAGAAAAAGTGAAGAGAAGTAAAAACGAGGGGAAGGGAAGAGAGTGGGGGGGATAGAAGGAGAGGAGTGGGAAAGAGAGAGAAGAAGGAGGGGAAAGGGAAGGAACGAGGAGATAATAGGAAGGAAGAGAGATGTAAGAGCGAATTATGGTTTTTGAAAGAGAGAAAGAAGGAAGGAGAGGGAGAGGGAAGGGGAAGAGAGGAAGGGAGAGGCGGTGAGAGAAAGAAGGAAAGGAGAGAGAGTGACAGACAGACATAAAGACCAAACCGAGATACAAAACAGAAAAAAAAGAAATAAAATACAAGAACGAAGCCTCAAATAAAGTAGACATTAAAATAAATAGATAGACAAAAAGATAATAAAGCAATCAAACAGACATACCAACAAGCAAGCAGAATAAATGCAAAGAAAGAGAAGAACAAACAAAACAAAACAAAAAAAAAAAATATATATATATATATATATATATATATATATAATATATATATATATATATATATATATATACTTGAAATATATACGTTAATTCTTGCTTTTCAGCAAAACACATGTTGAGTCATATCCCGAAACTGCTATTCAATGATGATGTCAGCTGTTCGTTAAATTGCAACACTTTCAATATGCAATATGGGTCAATCATTAATTTACAACTTTCAGCATTAATGATTGGAGTCATTTCGTACGAATAGAAAAAATGTGAGATTGATATTGAGGCGCCGGTCCGTGTCAAAATATTTCGTTCTTGATGCATTCCGGAAATAATAATGATAGCGGTATCAATTATGATGATAATGATAACGATAACGACCATGATAGATGACAGTAATGATGATTATGATAAGGATGATAATGATGATAAGAATGATGATTATGATAAGGATGATGATGATGATAAGAATGATGATTATGATTATAAGAAAAATGATGATGACAATTGCAATAATAGTAATGGCAATAATGATAATTATGATGATAATAATAATAATCACAATAATATTATAGATAATGATGATAATAATAACAACAATGATGATGGTAATGATCATATTATTTATATCAATAATAATGATATGATAATAAATATAATGATAACAATAAATGATGATGAGAATGATAATCATAATAATGAATATAATAACAATAATAATAAACACAATAATGATCACAAAAAATATATAAACAAAGACAAACAAATACAAACATACAGATACCCATTCAACATATACAACACACACGCATTCTCAACGCCAAATTCACACAGTATTGCAGAGCATCCTGCACCCTCGGCTAGCACGTGTTTTTGGCAGTGTGGCAAATTCAGATAACATGTATTAAGCGAGTTGCGAGGAAACCAACTGTGTCGAGATACTAGAGATAATGTAATACCTCTATGGATGTGCCGTCGCTCGTGTTTGTTCGTTTGTTTGTTTGTTTGTTAGTGGGTTGAGATCATTATGTAATGTTGGTGAGATTTTTGAGTGTGTGTGTGTGTGTGTGTGTGTGTTTGGGTCCTTGTGTGTATGTTGTGAATTTTCAGTGTTTTTTTTTTTTTTTTTTTGGGGGGGGGTGTAGATGATTGGTTTTGTGTGTTTGTGCTTTTGTTTTGTTTTTGCCTGTGTATGTATACCCAATTTCATGTAGGTACTTTTCTATAAGTATATTTGTTTTCTTTGTTTCTACCGTTCTTTGTCTGTATGTGTGTGTGTATGTGTGTGTGTGTGTGTGTACATATGTAAGTATTTTAGTGTTTCCTATATCTATTTTATTTTTCAATGCAAAATCTTCCATCGCCATGTCTTCTACCTATCCTTCTTCCTATTCCACCTCTCCTGTACCTGTCCTTTCTTCCTTTTCTTCTCTTATTCCCCTGTTCCATTCCTTCATTCTCCCTTACTTCTTTCCCCTTCGCTTCTTCGTCTTATTGCGAATGGAGAATTGGGAGAGGGATGGAGAGCAGGGGGAGGGGGGTGAGAAGAGGGAGTAAGGGAGAGGGGGGTAAGAAGAGGGGGTGGGGGAAGGGGGGTGAGAAGAGGGAGTGGGGGAGGGGGGTATGAAGAGGGGGGGGGGGGAGGGGTGAGAAGAGGGTGTGGGGGAGGGGGGAAAAGGGGAAGATGGGAGAGTGGGGGGAGGGAGGTGAGAAGAGGGAGTGGGGGTAGGGGGATGAGAAGAGGGAGTGGGGGAGGGGGTGAGAAGAGGGAGGGGGGAAGGGGGGGAGAAGAGGGGGGGGGGGGGGGGGGGGGAGAAGAGGGGGGGGGGGGAGGGAGGTGAG
>NW_028235241.1:0-5361 GCF_977035675.1 Penaeus japonicus | reverse complement strand
CATACATTAGGGCACTGTCCGTATAATAAGAACAATAAGAATATTAAAAAGAATCTTACATAGTTAAACGCAAAATTATAGTACCAAAATCCGCATATTAGTCCATATCTACAGTACGACTGTGTTTACATAAGAGATAAGTCTCTAATCTGTCCTCTAAAATAGAGGAAGAGACCCCGGTCTTTCTGTACTTGAGGAAGAATATTTGTTCGAGACTATTGGTCCTCTCAGCATTAACAGCTCAATCCAGCTGAAATCACTTGCTTTAGCTCGTAAGCGTGCCTCTTCTTTCGTCAATAATAGAAATGTTAAATAACCAGTAATTGATGATTTATGATCCTATAGCCTAAAAAGGCCATGTTCAAGTGAAAAAATGGTATACACCATTTTTGATTGCATATAAGCGGTGGATAATTTGGGCAGTACTTTCTTAGCCCTCTAAGGCGACACTGTCTCGAAATTTTGGAATTTTTGATTTTTATTATGACTATCATAAACTCTTCACTCTTATATTGCTCGATGCCTAAGCACTTGGCATTGCAACCAATGACTTGTATGCAAGTTTTCAAAAGCAATATGCTACCCTGTTTGAGCAAAATGAGTGTGTCCCATTACCTTTCTATACATTTCGATGTGTGTTATATGCATATATTGATAAAAAAAATCTTAATTCTTATCAACTGGACTAGATCTTGTATTATTTTCCACTAATCTTCATTAGTATAATTCTGTGGCTGTGCTATATAATGCCGTGAACCCATATATATATATACATATATATATATCGTTTCAGTGAGAGACCAATCCTTTTCAGTATAATCAATTGACAGTTGCAAATGATTCTCTGTATTTTCAGTTAATTAAAATAATAGAAGTAGATGAGTGCCATCTGCATACCGACTACAAGTAACCTGGTAAGCACTCAATAATACGCACACATGAACAGAGCAGAGAATCGGACCTAGCAGCCGAGCCCTGAGGGACTTCACCCAAGGAAATATTTATGGAGTAGAATCACCATTTTTTTAATTTACTGATTATGTAACTGTTTTGTAAGAATAATTCCGTTTAATGTTTTTTGTTTTATAAAGATATTGTGACTTACAGTCGAAAGTCCTTAGATAAGGCCTAGGAGTAAAAGATGGAATATTCTCATTGATAGCTTTCCATGTTCTAATAGTATTTTTTTCACTTAGAGTTAGTATATTGGTCGTTTCAGTTAATTGTAAGTAATTTCACTCGCTTTATTTTCTTTGGAATTACTGCGCAGAGTCACGTAATAAATACTTAATCCCTTTCTAAGTTGGTTCCCTAGCTTCCATTGTGGCCTTAATTCACCTGAACCCACGATGATGATTTCCCTCATTACAATAGGAGCATAAGGTCCACATATTTCAAAAAGGTCAGTTTGAAAATTCTTATTTGTATAATTCACATCATCGTCGTATAGAATGTCATTCAAGCGAAGCCTAATTAGTAATTCATTATTAAAAAAAAGTCCATTTGACAATAGTTGAGAATGGTAGCCTTTAAGTAATATGATGTGCCACCCGGTTGGAAACTACTTTAACTACTTATTAGTAATCATGAGATAGATAAGTGTTACAGAGTGGAAATTATCGTAGATAGTGGTTCTCTACGACTCAGTGAACTCCACAGGCCCTAATCAATTTGCTAACTTAATTATCAACAATTTAATCAATTTATCACTGAAATCGCCTAGGATAAACAATACGGGCTTTATGCATAAACCATATATTTCAAAATCATTTCGAAATATAACTAGAAATGATTATTTTGCACGATGTTCGATAAATGCAACCAACATTGATAAAGGAAGTTTCCTACTAATGTTACCCATATATCCTTAATAATACTCTGTTGCCTTTAAGTCACCCCTATTACACACATCACTTCTCTCCCTTCACCATGATCAGGTAAATTAATTTATAGGGAGATATAATACTACAGAACCACTTACACTAAAGGGAGCTACGTTTCAATGATGCATAAGATATCAGAAGATATCACAATGACAACCATTTCTATAACTTCTTATGAAAGAGGAGTGACTGGGCATTTACATATAATGTTTTACGAACGTCCATCTTCAGTAAAGGTTTATCATCGGCAAAAGCACCATTTTCTTGTCCAGCTGCCTATGTATATTCAGTTATAAAGTCAGATTTTAGGTCAACTAGTAAATATGTTGCACATTTGACTTAAATTGGTGTCTGTACTTTGACTACCTATGATTGAACTTACCCTCAGTTAAAGGACCCAAGGGGCGGATGGTTTTCCTCGTTATACCTATTCACTAAAATAGTTGTTGATTCCTCCTAAAAACTTTACATTTGGATGGTTTGTTGCGATATTCTTGATTCTCATTGGATAGCCCTCCTCTAATAAATATTTATCCCTCGTGTTTGCATTCAAATTATACCTCTTTCTACCTTGATCCTGCCAACGATTTTTCGGAGTCCTCGGGTCCTTGTCTGTTGTTATTCTGTTTGACAGTTTATGAAAGGCAAGAGAAGAGAGTGATGAGTGAGAGAAGGAGAGAAAAGAGAGAGAGAAGAGAGAGAGAGAGAGAGAGAGAGCGAGAGAGAGAGAGAGAGAGAGAGAGAGAGAGAGAGAGAGAGAGAGAGAGATTCACACACACACACATATACATACATATATATATAAATATATATATATATATATATATATATATATCTATATATCTGTTGTTGTTTTGCTTGACAGTGTTATTGAAAGGCAAGAGAGAGAAGAAGAAAGAAAAAGAGAGCGAGAAAGAGAACAAGAGAGGGAGATGAATAGTCTCACAAAAGGATAAAGAGAAAGGAAAGTTGTGTGAGAGAGAGAGAGACTCACAGTCGAATGAAAAGAAGTGCGCAGAAGAAAGAAACACAACAGTCACTCAAAACCCATGTCAGTTTTTCCTTAATCTCTGTTTAATAACCGCAATCCTCCACCTCTTATCGTAACCCTTTCCTTCCCATCTTCCTTTAATCATTCCTATCCCCCCTTTCCACCCTCTCAAGACACTCTCGGTGAAGGTGGAGTGCACAAGGGGCTTTTCGGCAACAGAGGCTGGCCAACACTGGGTGATCGTGTTGCAAGGGAACTAGTTTGGAGAGTATGTTGCAAAAACTGTCCCAGGTGCAGCTCGGTCTAGGTGGGCGAGTCTGTTGGGTCAGCGCCGACTCTTATGGCCGGAGTCTATACCGTATTGGATTTCAGAATTTTTGAAGGGAACCTTTAAATCTTTAGAATAGAAAGAATGTTGGGAACTGCGAGAGAACTGTCTGTGCCTCCTTTCAGAAATCTTCGAGAAGTGCCAAGAGGAAACAGTCCCGTCTGAAGTTTTGTTTGCTCGCTTCCCCTCTGATATGGTCTTGAAAGTTGTATATATTTTCAAAAGCTTTTGGAAGACATGGAAGAAGTCGAACGATTGCTTGAACTTTTGACCATGTTAAAACGGAGGCAAAAGAATATTCTAGACTTCTATTGGCCCTTTCCAATTTCCACCCGTCTGCTCCAGTCTTCACTTTTTCAATATATCACATAAACATTTCCTAAAGGCATAAATGTATCCCTGTGACAGGTGTTCCTATTTATGCCCCTGCTGCAATGCATTTGATTACTCGGTCTCTGGTGATGCTGAGTTTTTTCCGTTGCGTATCCGCGCGAAACATTATGGACCTCGAGTGGGATTAAAGTTAGTATAATACGTATTTAAACGGGACCTAATCCATATTCTGCTCAGTCGAGTTCATCCACAGTAAGCCATCGCTTTATTCCATCTCCTGCCCTCTGTTAAACGGGGCAAGTCCCGTTTTTGTCATTGATATTTGTGTTTTTCCATGATAACAGAGCGGAAACCACACTTTGAATAAACAGTATTTTTAAATATATTTTAGAAACGACAGACACACAAAAGAACACACAAATCACAATCCCACCACACTAAATCACACCACAACTCTACACCCACCAAACCACACCTTCCACATCCCACACAACATACAGCACACAACGTCAAAATCAAATAGTTAAACAAACACAACATCTTACTAATGGGTTAATGCATCACACGGGATAGCGGTTTTCCCTGCATTCACATAAATGTAGGGATCTTAGGATAATTTCAGAAGGTAAACACAATTTCTAACCAGAAAGATGAACGCTCAATTACTGAACCTGACCCCGAATTTAGGCTTCCATTAGACACTATACAAGCTCTGCTTGTGCTAACTTCCTCACGTGAACACACACAACACACACACACACACACACCACAACACACACACACACTCACACACACACACACACAATACACACACACACACACACACACACACACACTACACACACTACACAACACTCTCACATCACACACACTATACACATACACACTAGGGCACAGTCACAACAGTCCTACACTTGATTGAACTAATATATCTTCACAAAGTATATCCTAGTCACAGGGGTTTCGCGAGCCTTTTATCCCTCCGCCACCCAAGACACTACCTGGATGATGGCGGATACAATAAGATAAAATAAAAATAACGTCACACTCTGGCAGAATTATGAATACCAATGTTCCATGCAAATCCCTTTACCCGTCCTTTGGTGCTGTTCGCTTTAACTGAAAAACATAGTGAAAGGACGGAACGGAGAAGGGCATAGTAAAGTGGGGAGGGAAGTGGGATGGGACGGCGGGGGGGGGGGTGAGTAAGGGGAAACGTCAAGAGAAATGGGTAATTTATGGTCCTTATTAACTATATGTGTGGGTGTAGGGAAGTGCATATTATGATATTCTCTTGCAGTGTCAGCAGGAAAACGGATTCTAGTATACTATAACATACTTATATACTATAGTTGTGTGTGTATGTATATATATATAGATATATATAATAAACGTATATAATAAATCTTATAATATATTTATAATATAGATATTTTATAATATATAAATTTAGAAATTAATGTATATACATACAAACATATAATAATATAATATATATATATATAAGATATACATATAATATATATATATATATATATATATATCATACATATGTAAAATTTATTTATAAATTTGTTTATACATATATATGTATATATATAATTATATATATATATATTATATATATATTTATATTATGTACATAATATATATATTATATCATATATATATAGTATATATAAATATAAATATATAATACATATACATGTATACACACACATACTGTATATGGTAATGTATATAATATCAAGATGCCGTTTTCCTTCTTGACACTACAAGAGTATATCAATATGCACTTCCGTACATCCAACACTTAATATTTGATT
>NW_028235240.1:10000-12500 GCF_977035675.1 Penaeus japonicus | reverse complement strand
AAAATAGAATTTATAAAGCACGTTAAATAAATGCAGTCAATAGTTGCCTCAGATTTACCTTTGTTACGCAAATAAGGAAACAGGTGAACACCGCCCCCTCGCGCAAACTTCTAAGCTTAACCGAGACCGTCATTAAAGTCAGAAAAAAACGAAGGGGGGAGGAAAGAAAAAAAAAAGCTGAAAAAAAGGGAAAAAAAACTAACATTGGTCTTTGCATCATAGCCATCGACGAGATATATGAGGCATTAATGGACCGCTTCTTAGATTACATCCCGTTTGTATTTTCTATCTCATTATTCACGATAAGTCTATCTAAACCTTCCGTGTATTATTTTAGACAACTTCTACATGGAATTCTGGCGAAATTAAAAAAAAAAAAAAAGAAATTACATCCACTCTTCTAGAATATAACGGGGGGTTTTCTATAAAAATTCAATATGCTGTAATCATCGCAGGCATATCAGCAACGTGTTCAAATTTAAACTTTCAATTTTTCTCTCTTTCTTTTTCTTAATCCAGAGGTCAACCCGCTCCGCCTTTCTCAAGAGATTGTGTGTTCACCATTACCCCAAAATCTAGAGAGTCTCCGACCGCCCATCATCTTCATAGACATAATGGGAAGGTATTTTACTCGCCCCCGTACTTTCGCCACCCCCGTAGGTACGTAGGTCCCACACACACACAAATCGCGCCCACCTTTATCGAAAAAAAATGCAGCCAGAGAGAACAAACATACATCTCGCTGGGCCTTAAATCAAAGACTACACAGATGACCTCGTACGGGACCTCAAAGCACAGGCCAGTGTCTTTTTAAAGAAAAAGGTTTCCTCCGTCAACACTCGAGCTTCGGTGATCAAAAAGGAGAAAAAAGTCTTCATAAAACCGTGGATGCCGACGAAATGAGGGAGAGCAGGATCTCTTCACGCGTGGTGTGAGAAGGTGTGGAGTGTGTCTGTGTGTGTGGTGTTGTGTGTGTGTGTGTGTATGTGTGTGTATGTGTGTGTGTGTGTGTGTGTGTGTGTGTGTGTGAACAACTGTGTGTGCACCAAACTGTGTGTGTGTGTGTGTGTGTGTGTGTGTGTGTGTGTGTGTGTGTGTGTGTGTGTGTGTGTGTGTGTGTGTGTGTGTGTGTTTATGCTTATACATTCACTGACATAATTGGATGATGTAGAAATTCAATAAATTAAGTAAGAAAAAAAAAAAACATAATTATAAAACGAATGATAACCGTGATGATCTTGATAATAATAATAATGAAAAATAATAGTAATGATGATGGTGATTATGATAATATCAATAATAATATTAATAATGCTGATAATAATAATAACAATAGGAATGATAATAATAATGATAACAATAATGATAATATCAACAATGATAATAATAATCATATCTATAATGATACTGATAGTGTTAATGATAGTGATGATTATAAAACTCCTAGTCTACTAATAACGATAATAATAATGAATATAACAATGATAATATCATGTGCATGTATAACATACAACATCTTCATACACAGGAGATTACTCAGGAAAAAAACAGCAATAGATGTATATATAAACCTTTAACAGTTTCAATAATTCTATAAATTTAAACATAATACCAAAGTTACCAAAAGATGACCCGACAGGAAATTCAATGAGGATTCAAATACGCTGTGAGCATAAAAAGAAAATAGTAAGAGAAGGAAAAAATAAACTCTTTAATTTTCAAAATGTGTGTCTGAATTTGCTTGGAAATAGCCGAATGCATCATAATCGGACAAGAAGTAAGCCCAGAGTGTTAAAGCCGCTGGGTGATGCATGTCGCAAGGAAGAGGATCATGCACATGCAAGCACATCCTGGTTCGGAGACGTGGCCAACCGTGACAACACTTTGCTTTAAAGTATGAGGTAACAGATGAAGCATAACAAATATTTCTTGAAGAACCAAGAAGGGGAACCAGTCACTTTAACACAGTTGTGGGGGGGGTGGGGGGTAAGGAAGAATAAAAAAAATAAAAAAAAAAAAAAAAAAAAAAAAACAAACAAAAAAAAATAAAACACAAAAAAAAAAAAAAAAAATAAAAAAAAAAAAAAAAAATAAGAAAACAAAAAAAAAAAAAAAAAAAATAAAAAAACCAAAAAAAAAAAAAAAAAAAAAAACCAAAAGAGAACAAAATAAATAAAAAAAAAAAAAACAAATAACAAAAAAAAAAAAAAAGGGGCTTCCTTGAAAGTTTTCATGAATTTCAGTTCTTTGCGAATTGATGTGAATATATGGAAAGGAAATATATAAATTCATGGTAAATGGAAATAAATATGTGAAAATCAACATACATACACACACACTATATAGATTAAAATGTGATCACAACAGAGACGTGTGTCTGCATCTAGATAATTTTCAAGTATTATATAGCATAATAAATACTCTACGAGAATATAATAATATTCCTATAATGTTACTATATGTATTTAAGGATTCTCCTGATACCAGCATTAGTCTAATT
>NW_028235240.1:0-2500 GCF_977035675.1 Penaeus japonicus | reverse complement strand
ATACATTATATATATATATATATTATATATATATATATATATAAATATATATATTACTCTTAAATATATTCTATATTATATCTATTATATATATATCACACACACACACACCACACACACACTCACACACACACACACACACTCACACACACACACACACACACACACACACACACACACCACACACTCTCACACACCCAAACACACCACATTCTCTCTCTCTTTCTAAATATATGTACTCTGGTATCTATATACATATATATGTCTATATATAATATCTATATATATATATATAAAATATAAATATGATATATATAAATAATATAAATAAATATCTATTTATCTATACAACTGTATATATATGAATAGATATATCGACGGAATGCATACTTTATTAATCTATATTTTATCGATCTCTTCCATATATATAACTCCACACACACGCAACAATTGTATATTTTAATAGTACTATCAATATTTCTGTGCTTGTATCAATTTTATATTCTATCACATAACATTTTTTCCAATTTAACATAACAACAAACACACACACACAACGACACACACACTCACCCACACTCACACATACACACAACCCACACACATATAAATAGGATATACATATATATATATATATTGGATATAACTATACTATATCTATATCTAATATATATATAACTATATCTATATCAATATATATATATATATTTTCTATATTTAAAACAATACTATATCTCATCTCTATATTATCTATATATTAAAATAATTATATATATAGAATATCTTTATATATATCCAATATATATTCATAAAATCATCTACATATATAAATCAGAGTAGTATATATATAAATAATATAATAATATCTAAATTTATAAATTATAAATATATATCTCGACGTATACGTTTTATACATTTATTAATCCTATATTTATCTCTCTCTCTCTATATATATCTCCAACACACACTGTTATGCTGTGAATAGTTACTATCAAAAATGACCGTGCGTGTATTAATTTTTATATTCGAGTACATAACATTTTTTCAGATGTAAACTCTTAATCTCAACACATAAGATGGCAAAAGGAAAGGAAGCTGAGAAAAATGAAGAAATTCGACAGATGCAGGAAAGAGAAAGAGAAAGAGAAAAGACTGATGGTGCTAAATAACCCCCCATCTCTTCACCATAACCCGTATCCCTCCCTCCCTCCCCCTCTCCCCCCCTCCCCTTCCCTCTTTCGCCAACACCACCATCACCAGACAAAAAGGGGGAGTGGGTTGGAGGGGAGAGTGCATCATTATAATTTGCAGTTGAAATATGCTGATACGGCGGAACAGCACACCCGAGACCGCAGCTGCATGTGAGCTGAATATAATCCCGACTGTCGTCACTCTTCTAAAGCAACTGCAGCAAAAGCGGTCATGGAATGGGGGGGCCGGGGGGGGGGGGGATAGGGCTTCGACTCCCCTCCCCCTCTTTCCTCCCTCTTCCTCCTCTTCTCCCTTTCCCCTCCCCGTCTCTCTTCCCTCTAGCTGCTTCTCCCCACATGGCTGACTCTTAGCTTGGTTCCCTCTATTCATTCCTTAAAGAAGAGAGGGAAAGATAGAGAAGGAGAGAGAAATACAGAGAGAGAGAGAGAGAGAGAGAGAGAGAAAGAAAGAGAGAGAGAGAAAAGATAAGGAAAAGCAAGAAAAAGAGAAGCAGAAAAAAAGGCAAGTACGTGTTAGCGAGATGTTGGTGTGTCAACTCCGTGACAGTACAATGACATATATATTATGCAAGGCGGCGATAAGGGGAAGGACAGGGGAGGTGTGAAGGGGATAAGGGGGTGGGGGTAACGAGGGGGGGGATATGGGTATGCAACACAGATCTCCGACCTCTGGAGACCCCGTGGACCTTGGCAACGGGGGGTCTTTGGATGACATGAAGAGATATGAGTTTTTCTGGTTTTTCTCTCTCTCTCTCTCTCTCTCTCTCTCTCTCTCTCTCTCTCTCTCTCTCTCTCTCTCTCTCTCTCTCTCTCTCTCTCTCTCCCTCTTTCTCTCTCTCTCTCGTCCATTCGCAGTCTGTTTTCATCCTCGTTCATTTTTATGCCTTTTTTTATCATATTTTTTTCTGTATCAAAGTCGAGAAATTCAGAATGAAAAAAGGTAACCGTCCCAAGAAAAAAAAAAAAAAAAAAGAAAGAAAAGAAAAAAAAAAAAAAAAGATACATACCTTTTTGTCTCTTATTATTCTTCGATGTCTGTTTTTTGTTCCTTACTGTTGTTAAAAGTGGTCTTCTTCTTATAAACTAAAACAAAAATAGTTTCGAGATGCTATTGTTGTTGTATCTGTCTATTTGACTTCACAAAATAAAGAGATAAAACTTTTTGAATTCAAGCGAGAAAAATTGTGACGAATTGGTGAGTCAGTTAATTAGTTTAGAACTGAATATACCTAAATAGATTTAATGAACTCTTCATACTCCCTACCGCGACCCAACTCACTATCTTTACT
>NW_028235239.1:10000-14628 GCF_977035675.1 Penaeus japonicus | reverse complement strand
ATAAGAAGACATGAAGGTAAAAAAGATAAGAAAAATAATACAGTTTTACACCTGTTGGTAATGTTGATGTCATGGATGCCAGATGTCACTATCCTATTTTAAATAGATTCTCCTTTAACGGTTTTTTATGCATTCTCTCCTTGCTTACGTCACGCCAAGTCACGGGTTCTGAATAGGGAATAACTTTGGGAAAAAAAGGGGAAAGACACGAGGGAAAATCAGAGAATAGTATGCTTGGCTTTAACTTAGATTAATACTTGTTGTCCAAGCGGGTGTGAAGGGTGAGTTGCCAAGTACCGATATCTTGGATAGTTTTTGAAAGCCTTTGTGATTTATTTTTTTTATATAACTTTTACTTCCTTTTTTTGTACTATTCCATATTTTCCCTTCTTTTTGTGTCTTATAATATTTATCAATATCACAATCCTCTTTTCAATAGTCGATCTGTTTCAGAAAACACTTAATCATTTCTTATCACTATCAAAAATATGAAATCATAATTGTCACTTTAATTATTACTGTAATATACAATTAGCATCAACGTCACCACTATAATACATCATAAACTTACTCTTATCCTCATTTCTATGGTCATTATTGTCATCATTACCACCATTATTACGACAAATCATCATACTTAACATAGAACTATCATGATCTTAAATATGACCATTATGTAGATAAATATATAGATAGATAGGTAGGCAGGAAAATAAATAGAAAGGAGATAAATAGACAGATATAATCAGACCTGTTACAGATCCCAGTTATAATATACATAGATAGTAGGTTTTTGTATTAGATATACATTTTATTTAAGATTAGTTTTCAGCAATGAATGATGGATTATGGATATACTTATATACATAGAGTTATAGATAGATACATACACATTTTATCATCCGTTAATTTGTCTATCTATCTATTTGTCAATTCAGTCTATCTGGTATTTCTGGCATTACCTTCTAGGAATTATTATCATTGATAACGTTATATCACAGTTATTAATTAATTGCTGCTGATGAAAATGTTAGCATTGCTATCACTGCTATGAGAATGATTAACTCTGATCACCACTTATGATAGAATGTAATGCAATAACGTTATGTAATTCTTATAATAATAAAAAAGTTATTTATTTGTATATAGACTTTGTACTTTGTATACGTTGATATTACTACTATCATAATAGAGTGAAAGTGCTCTCGTTACTACTAAAAAAAAAATATATATATATATATATTTATTTATTTATTTTGAACAAGGGAGATCTGATCCTAATTAATTTTTTGATATGTGTTTTGATGACGTGGATGGCTTACAAAATGTCTCAAGTTCTTAAATAATGATGAGGGTAGCGATCATGATCATAATTAATAATAATAATGATGATGATGATGATAAAGATAATAATAACAAAAAGTAGAAGAATAACACCAACAATAATAATAATGATATAAGAATAATGATAAGGATATTGATACCTCCCCCCCCCCCAACTATATAAAAAAAAAAGTCAAATCATTATCATCATAAGTACCACTGTTACCTTCGACTTTACCTTTTTTTCTTATCTATGCCTTAACAAAAACAAAATCCACCTCCTTTATTCAAGTCGAAAACAAAATAACGAAAGAAAACACAGGAAAACACATGAAAGCCATTCATCATTTATTCAGCATTAAGTTTTCACATTTATTAAGGGCATTGTACATCTATCCGTGCATCCGTAAATGGACATCTATAAACAATAAATACATAATTAAACCTATATTTGTTTTTGCTATATAAGGACATTGCTACAACAATTGCTATGTTACCAACACTATTTATGTCCCACCCAAACAACTTTGGTCCGGCTTCTCGTAGCATAAAAGCGCTTTTCTATCTAAATACGATAAATGCTTGAAATAATTTTCATAATTTCTAACACCTTATCTCTTCGGTATACCTCTTTACATATTTAATATAGCAGTTCCTCTTCCCTTATCTAATGTATGTTCAACCCACGCTAATGTGTATGGGACCAAGATAGCGCAAACCCGCTCGTTTGGGCTAAGAAAAGCGCTTGATTTAGCCATACGGCGAGACACCATGACGGATACAAAGTATAATTTTAGCCACGAGATCTGTCTGGAGTTTGTGCCTTGAAGACTTGTTGCCTTCATGAAATTCGATTGATTGATTATAAAGTTTTACATTTTACTTGAGATGATGACTAGCGTCTTTTGTAGGGTTTGTGGCTGTCGCTTTCTCTCACTCTCTTTCGTATTCTCTCTCTACCTCTCTCGCTCTCGCTTTCTCCCTCTCTCTCTCTCTCTTTCTACCTCTCTCTCTCTTTCTCTCTACCTCTTGCTATCTCTCAACCTCTACCTCTCTCTCTCTCTCTCTCTCTCTCTCTCTCTCTCTCTCTCTCTCTCTCTCTCTCTCTCTCTCTCTCTCTCTCTCTCTCTCTCTCTCTCTCTCTCTCTACCTCTTGCTCTCTCTCTTTCTACCTCTCTCTCTCTCTCTCTCTCTCTCTCTCTCTCTCTCTCTCTCTCTCTCTCTCTCTCTCTCTCTCTCTCTCTCTCTCTCTCTCTCTCTCTCTCTCTCTCTACCTCTACCTCTCTCGTTCTCTCTCTCTCTACCTATTGCTCTCTCTCTACCTCTACCTCTCTACCTCTCTCTCTCTCTCTCTCCACCTCTACCTCTCTCTCTATATATATATACCTCTACATCTCTACCTCTCTTTCTCTCCTCCTCTACTTCTCTCTCTCTCTCTCTCTACCTCTTGCTCACCACCTCGCTCTCTCTACCTGTACTTCTCTCGATCTCTTTCTACTTTTTCTTTCATTTTCTCTCTACCTCTCTCGATCTATCTCTTTGTATTCTCTTTCACTTTCTCTCTCTCTCTCTCTCTCCCTCTCTCTCTCTCTCTCTCTCTCTCTCTCTCTCTCTCTCTCTCTCTCTCTCTCTTTCTATATATCTATCTCTATATCTACCTCTCTCTCTTTCTATCTATCTATCTTTATCTCTATATCTCTCTCTCTCACTATCTATCTATCTATCTATCACTCACTCTCTCTCTCTCTCTCTCTCTCTCTCTCTCTCTCTCTCTCTCTCTCTCTCTCTCTCTCTCTCTCTCTCTCTCACTCACTCACTCACTCACTCACTCACTCACTCACTCACTCACTCATTCATTCACTCACTCACTCACTCACTCACTCACTCACTCTCTCTCCCTCTCTCTCTCGCTCGCTCGCTCTTGGGATGACCCAAAATTTAGGGAATTTAAATTTAATCGCTTTGGTCCGCGGGTCTCCATACCATCATAGAAAACGTGAATAGACTAAAGTTAAGGACAAACTTAAATAATTATTTCAATTCTCTTTTTTTCTTCCTCTTCTTCTTAACATTTTGTCTTTGAGAAGAATGTCGATACTTTCTCATTTTCCCATTTTCCTTCCTTCTCTCTATTTATTTTTTCATGTGAAATGTTCGTTCTTAGACACATTTACATGCTAAATACATCTTGGAAAAGATGCCTGCCTGACATATAATAGTGACACTGTCCCCAGGTCTTCCTGATTGGTTGAAAGACATATGACGTCATATCAGATGGACCAATCATAATCCTCGGAGATCCGGCTAGATATCAATGACTTATCATTGCTATTATTAATCTCCATCTTCTTCTCTTCCTTTGATATGATTCCTCTCGCCTTATTTGGGTTCATCATAAACAAAAAAAATCAGAAAATAAGGATTTGTTATTATGTCTGTAATGAATATTGCATAGCTATCGTTGTTAGTCATCGGGTATGTACATTGTGTTAATAAGTATTATCATTATCATTATCATTATGTCATTGACAATGGTAATGATAATGATAATGTTGATACTAATATTGATGATTATCATTATCAAGATCAATATCAACATGTAAATAGTGATGATGATAATAAAAATATCAATTAGAATGATAATAATAATCATAATAATAATAGTGATCATAATAACAATAATAGTAATAATAATAATATTATTAATATTGGCACTAATAACAATAATAATAACGATGAATATATTGATAAAGATAATGATGATATCAGCTGCTAAAAGAGCCCCTCGCTCCGTTAATCAAGCTGTCAAACATGAGCCGATAAGTTACTTTTTATGGCGCTTCGTAAACACCTCTGACATTTTTTTCTTCCTATAGTTTTACTTTTTTGGGTTGCTCTCTCGCACTCACCTCTTCCCTTTCCTCTCGCTCTCTCTCTCTCTTTATCTTTTTATTTTCATTTTTATTTTTATTTCTCTCTCTTTCTTTCCCCTCCCACTCCTCCTTCCCTATACTCCCACTCCCCTTTCCGCCTCCCCCTCCTTCCTTCTCCTTCCCTCTCCCTCTTTCTTTCTATCTTTCTCTCTTTCTCTTTCTCCCCCTCCCCCTCCCTCCCTCTCCAACCCCTTTAGACATTATGATTTTCTCCTTCCCTCTCCCTCTCTCCCTCTCCCTCTCTCCCTCTCCCTCTCTCCCCCTCCCTCTCCAACCCCACTAGACATACTGATTTTCTCCTTCCCTCTCCCTCACCCCCCCCCCACCCTCCTCCTCCCTCTCCAACCCCATTAGACATACTGATTTTCTCCC
>NW_028235239.1:2500-5000 GCF_977035675.1 Penaeus japonicus | reverse complement strand
AAAATATATATAAAAAAAAAATAAAAAAAACGGTAGTCCCCCTATTTTTCTAAAACATCCCACTGAAAATAAAATGAAATTTATCCTTCTAGAAAAGCGGGAAAATAAATAGTTATATCACCGTCTCGGCCGCGTTAGTAACCTAGGGAGGGATTCAGTGCCAACTTCAGTGCTCTCACAAAACGGAAATACTTTACGTAATTTTAGAAAGTATTTCGGCCGGGGGTATTCTCCCTGTTTAGGGGACAGACAGACACATACACACACACATACACATAACTTGCGTATGTACACACACACATAACTTGCGTATGTACACACACACACACACATAACTTGCGTATGTACACACACACACATAACTTGCGTATGTTCACACACACACATAACTTGCGTATGTACGGGCACACGCACACATTTTTTTTTTCTAAAGCGCATATACTTATATGAATGTATCACTTATGTATACACACAGTTCATTACGCATAAGCATCATTTATGCACCATGTGTATACACAAATATCGCTTTCGCATACGTGCTTGCAAACAAATATTAATTATACACACATACATGCACATCATCTCCACAAAACATAGCGCACCGTACGTGCACATGTAAACACACATACATTCTAGGTATGTGTGCGTGTACATATACTATGGTACATTTTATCGTGAATAGTATAAGTGTATATGTGCGCGCGTCCACACTTATCTGCGTGAGTGTGTGTGTGTGTGTGTGTGTGTGTGTGTGTGTGTGTGTGTGTGTGTGTGTGTGTGTGTGTGTGTGTGTGTGTGTGTGTGTGTGTGTGTGCATGCATGCGTAAGTGCATAAATTCAAGGAAACTCCCATATAGACCCATAACGCAAAATCATGCACAGCAAACGACCGAATCAAACTCCTACCATGCAAGCCAAAGCCCGTGCCTGACAATAGTGCATGACAATCAAGTGCCTCATAACCACCCATAGATAAACATAACCAGAGTGATATCATGACGCTGACCTCGAATGCCTATCATAGCACAGACCGCATGACTTGGCCTCCTTCTCGGCATAAACATCAAATGAGACTTACAAGCAAGAATAAAAAAAATAAAAAAAAACAAGTTTATGACCTATTTTAAGGCTTCAGTCACTTCCTACCACAACGGCGGAGCATTGGGGCTGTTTGCTGTCGGATTATGCAGTCTCGTTGTTTTCTTTCTTTCTTTCTACTCATTTTCTTCTCCTTCTCCTTCTTTTTTTTTTCTTCTTCTTCTTCTTCTTCTTCTTCTTTGTCTTCTTCTTCTTCTTCTTCTTCTTTGTTTCTTCTTCTTTGTTTCTTCTTCTTCTTCTTCTTCTTCTTCTTCTCCTTCCTCTTCTTCTCCTTCTTCTTCTTCTTCTTCTTCTTCTTCTTCTTCTTCTTCTTCTTCTTCTTCTTCTTCTTCTTCTTCTTCTTCTTCTTCTTCTTCTTCTCCTTCCTCTTCTTCTCCTTCTTCTTCTTCTTCTTCTTTTTCTTTTTCTTCTTCTTTGTCTTCTTCTCTTTCTTCTTCTCTTTCTCCTTCTCCTTCTTCTTCTTCTTTGTCTTCTTCGTAAATAGGATGAACGAGAGAGAATTCATAGACACGCATACATCTGTAGTATATAAAATCTCTCTATCTCTATTTGTCTGTTTGTCTATATGTCTGTCTGCCTGTCTGCCTATCAATTTATCAGTTTTCCTGTATGTACATTTACCTTTCTAGTTATTTATTTATCTGTCTATCTATCTATGGATCTATGTTTATATGCATGGACAAGTAAATATTTTGGCGCGCATTAAATGGATATAAACATATAAGGTTTTTGTGTGTGTGTGTGTGTGTGTGTGTGTGTGTGTGTGTGTGTGTGTGTGTGTGTGTGTGTGTGTGTGTGTGTGTGTGTGTGTGTGCGTGTGTGCGTGTGTGTGTTTTGAAGTTCCCTACACAGGTTTACGTATTTAACATGCCTTTATCACATTATCATTTGAGCGTTAACATCTATAACTACACAAATAAACACAAAAATGCGACCATCACACAGGCTGAAACAACAAGCCTCCAAATTCCTTTTTTTTTTTTTCTTCTTTTTTCTTTTTTCTTTTTTTTAGACTACACGTTCCATTACACTAACCTCTTAGGCTATCGTACACAAGGTAGCACCTGCCACCTCTCAAATGTACACAGAAGAGAAACGGGAGGAAGATTGGAAGAGGGGGAGAGGGAGGAGAGGGAGGATGAGAGGAGAGGAAGGGAGGAAAGGGTGAGGGAGGGAAGAGGGGGGAGAGGGAGGGAAAGAGGGAGAGAGGAAGAGAGGGAGGAGAGGGGAGGGAGAGGGAAGAAGGGAGAGGGAGAGAGGGAAATAGGGGGAGGGAAGGAAGGGAGGAGAGGGAGAGAAGGGGAGGGAGGGAAAGAGGGAGGGAGGGAGGAGAGGGAGAGAGGAGAGGGTGGGAGGGAGGAGTGAGGGGGAAGAAGGGAGGAGAGGGAGAGAGGGAGGAGAG
>NW_028235238.1:22500-27905 GCF_977035675.1 Penaeus japonicus | reverse complement strand
TCAGTTCAGTAAACGGTGTATCTTTCCTTTAGAAAAATATATATTTGTTTAGTCGTGTTTGATTATGAGTATTTCTAGTATGAGTATCGTTATCTTCGTTATCGTTATTATTTGTTAATATTGTTATTTTTATTGTCATCATTATACTCATGATTATTATTGGTATAGTTTTTATTGCTTTTATTGTTTCTAGTAATATTATTATTCATAAAACTATCATCATTATTATTTTCCTCTCCATCTCCCTCTCCTCCTTCTCCTCCTCCTCCTCCTTCTTCTTCTTCTTCTGGTCCTTCTCCGCTCCTTCAACCTCCTTCTCCCCTCACCTTCTCTCTCTCCCTCTTTCTCTCCCTTTCTCTCACCCACATGCTCTGCCTCTCTCTCGTCCCCTCCCTTCCTGCTTCCTTCCATCCTCCTTCCTCCTCTTACCTCATTCCCTCACTTTTCCTCCTTCTCTTCCCCCTTGGTTCATTCCTTCTCCCTCCCCCCTTTCCCTTTCTCTTACCCTCACTCTTTCTCTGACCCTTTCTTTCTCTCCCTTTCCTTGTTTCTCATCCTCACCCTCACCCCCCCCCTCCCCTAACCCTCACCCTTTCCCTCTCCCTCATTCCCATCCCCCCTCCACCCCCTACCGTATCCCCCCTTCCCAGTCAAACCCCGAACGGCGAAGGAAGTCAAAAATAACGAAAACGAACGAAACCTTTCAAGTCGATACTAACAAACGGAAAGCCAATTACATTTATTTCGTTGTTTTCATTATGTTTCGGACTTTTCTTATGTCTTCGAGAGAGAGAGAGAATATATATATATATATATATATATATATATATATATATATATATAGATAGATAGATAGATAGATAGATAGATAGATAGATAGATAGATAGATAGATGTTTTAAAAGTGACCTTTTTTGAAAATTGTTACGAAACAATTCTCGTAGTTTTAATTTTTACTCAAATAAAACAAAAAAAAAATACAGGGAAAATTAAACAGGACTTTATTAGCAAGGAAGGGGGACTTTTTTTTTACACCCCATTTTCCAATTCCTTTTTTTTTTCTTTTTTTTTTTTTTTTTTTTTTTTCTTTTTTTTCTTTTTTTCTTTTTTTTTTTTTTTTTTTTTTTTTTGTTTAATTTTTTTTTTTTTTTTTTTTTTTTTTTTTTTTTTTTTTTTCTTTTTTTTCTTTTTTTTTCTTTTTTCAATATCTCTATTTTCGTTGTCTGTTTCTTCGAAAAAAAAAAATGTACGTTCGTTCGGCGGGCCGGTCGTAATGAGTGCTTCCGATCCGACAATCGTCCGATTTCACTTTCCTCCTCGACTTCTCCTACCCTTCTTCACGGCTTTGTTAGGCGGGGGAGCGTTCCATCATGGGAGAGTGACAGGGACACGCTCCCGCGGGATGCCTTCAGGATGCCTTCGGGACGCCTTCGCCTCCCCTAGTTTATGTCTGTGCTCTAGGATTTATTTTTAGTGGCGGGTGGATGTTCTCTTTTTTTCTGGGGATTAATGTGGGTGGGGATGTTCGAACACGCACACGTACACACACGCGCTAACGTACACGCACACTTACATACATGCACGCACGCGCCCCCCCCCAAAAAAAAAAAAAAAAAGGGAAACATAAATTTTCGAAAGAAACCTACCCGAAAAAACAGTGCCAAACACAGTGCCACAGGTCCTTCACCCCTACCCCCCCCACCCTTCCCCCCATACCTTTCCCTTGCCTCCCTTCCACGACCCCCTTCCCCTTCCCTCCCCTCTCCCCCCTCTCCCCCCCTCCTTTTCCCTTCCATCCTTCCTTCCCCTTCCCATCTCTTATTCTCCTTCTCCCACCTCCCATCTTCCCCTTCCTCCTCTCTTTTCCGTTCTCCTTCCCCTTCCCTCCCTCCTCCCCCCACCCCTCCTTTTCCCTTCCATCCTTCCTTCCCCTTCTCTTTTATCCTCCTTCTCCCACCTCCCATCTCCCCCTTCCTCCTCCCTTCTCCCCCTTCCTCCTCCCTCCCCCCCCACATCCTCCCCATTCCCCCTCTTCTCCCTCCCCCCACCCCATTAGGGAGAGGCGCGCCCTTCGAGGAATACAGGAAATCGTCATGTAATGAGATTGAGTGCGTCCCGACGGAGAAAGGAGATTGCGAAGGGTTGCGCGAGGGCAATGGAGGGAAGCTTTCTTTACCTTGCTGTGTCTTCTTTTTTCCTTTTTTTTCCTCCTAAGTCTTCATCTTCTTTCACTTCTTCTTCTTCTTCTTCTTCTTCTTGTTTCTCGTCTTACTCCTTCTTCTCTTTCTTTTTCTTTAATTTATTTTTTCTTCTTCTTCTTTAAATAAAACGAAAATAAAGAAAAGAAAACTATGAGGTATAAAGAAAAATAAAATGTGTGTGTGTGTGTGTGTGTGTGTGTGTGTGTGTGTGTGTGTGTGTGTGTGTGTATGTGTGTGTGTGTGTGTGTGTGTGTGTGTGTGTGTGCGTGAGTGTGTGTGTATGTGCGTGTGTATGTGTGTGTGTTAGTGTGTGTGTGTGTGTGTGTGTGTGTGTGTGTGTGTGTGTGTGTGTGTGTGTGTGTGTGTGTGTGTGTGTATGTGTGTATGTGTGTATGTATGCATGTATGTATGTATAAATGTATGTATATATGTATACATCAAGGAACAATAGAAAATACAAAGACAAGAACCAAGTTGCCATGAGAAGATAATGCTCAGATGTTGACGGAATTGATAACCAAAATTGGCAGCAGGAGTGAAAGGGTTAAAAACAAGACACGCGCCCGAAGGGGATGTCGTCTGTAGATTTATTATTTTATTTCATATTTCCTTGTTTTATCTTATCATTATTATTATTATTATTATTATTATCATTTGGCATTTATGTTAACTTGTTGTCATTATATTATGGTTGATAATCAGATAGGGGAGATAGTAAGGTCATATAGATAAGGGGGATGGGGATCCAATAAAAATAAAATAAGCTTATTTTTTTAAAAAGGGAAAAACAGAAAACACAAAAACAAAAAAAAAACAAAAAAAAACGGAAAAATTAAAAAAACAAAAAAAAAAAAAAAAAAAAAAAAAAAAAAACAAACCAAAAAAAAAAAAAAAAAAAAAACAAAAAAAAAAAAACAAAAAAACGTATTTGTGCTTTTTAAAATGTTTTTTTTGTCGTTTTTGTTTAACTTTTATTTCATTTCTTTCTCTCTCTTTTCCCTTTTATGGGATGATGCTTGCAGGTCATGGGGCGTTGATTGGTTTTATTTATTGCCGTTGCATGCATGCACGGAAATTGATGTGCAATAGTCTAAACGAAGACAAATGCATACATCTATTTCGTTATTTGCTTATTTACTTGTTTTTATATTGCTTTCCATTGTCATTGGATGCAGAGTTATTGCAGTATTGCATGAATGTTTCTGTGTGTTTATTTAGGCCCTTATCTTTATAGGCAGTGCTTGCAAGAATAATACGCGCCGGAGAGTTATTGCTTGCATTGTTGCAGAGCTGTTGGTTATGCTAAAGGACTGATGTATTGTCGAGAGAGAGGGAGAGGGTGAGGGTGAGGGTGAGGGTGAGGGTGAGGGTGAGGGTGAGGGTGAGGGTGAGGGTGAGGGTGAGGGTGAGGGTGAGGGTGTGGGTGAGGGTGAGGGTGAGGGTGAAGGAGAGGGAGGGGGAGAGGCGGAGGCGGAGGGAGAGGGAGGGGAGGGAGGGGGAGAGGGAGAGGGAGACTGAGAAAGAGAGGGAGACTGAGAGGGAGAGGGAGAGGAAGAGAAGGGAGAAAGCGAGATGGTGAGGGAGAGGGTGTGGGTACGAAGAGAGAGAAAGAGAGAGAAAGAGAGAGAAAGAGAGAAAGAGAGAAAGAGAGAGGGAGAGAGGGAAAGAGAGAGAGAGAGAGAGAGAGAGAGAGAGAGAGAGAGAGATAGGGGGAGAGGGTAAGAATGGAGAAAGAGGGATGGTGAGGGAGAGGGTGAGAACGAAAAGGGTGAAGGTAAGAAAAAAGGAGAAAGAGTGAGTGTGAGAGAGTAGAAAGAGAGAGGGTGAGGGAGAGGGTAAGAAGGGAGAAAGAAAGAGCGTGAGGGAGAGGGTAAGAGAAGACGAGGAGAAAATGTGGGAGGGAGAAGGGAGAAAGAGAGAGGGTAAGGGAGAGGGTGAGAGAAGAAGAGGAGAAATGGTGGGGGTGAAAAGGGCGAGAGAGAGTTAGTTATCTTTCAGGAAAATTATTTGACCAATTTAAATATATTGTGTTTTGAACATATTTTTTTTTTATTTTTTAGATCATTAATATAAATATTTTTTGTTATTTAAATATAATCCTAAACTACCATTTATCACACTAGTATATTTATATTTTTTTTAAATTTTTTTTTTTTTTTAATTATTAATTATTATTATATTTTTTTTTATAATTATTTATAAAATATATTAATAAAAAATATATAATAATATTTTTATATTAAATTACAAATATTCTCATAAAAATTATTTTTAAATATATTCATATTACAAATTATTTAACAACATAATTTTAATCTTTATAATATATCCTTATCACCATATATTAACTATTTAAAAATTTAAATTTAAACCATATTTAGATTAAATCCTTAATTTTATTTATTAATTTTTTTAACATTTTTAAAAATTCAAAAATTCTTTTTAATATATCATTAAATATCATATCCACCCAACACCACATCCTCTAACTCATTATTTACATTACAATTTCATAATCACTATTCTTTCTATTAAATCAATATTATCTCTTAAATATAAATATTAAATATCTAAATCTCAAAAAATCTTAATATTTATTTATTATATTTTATAAATAAAATCTATACTTATTGAAAAACACTTAAGATAAATGTGTTTCCAGTTTTGTTTTGGTTCTCTGTTACTTGTTAATTGAGAATATGACCCGGATTTTTCCTTTCATTATTCCGTTCTTTTATCCTATTCGCGCTTCGTATCGCGCTGCGCGATTCGTTCCCGTCGGGTTCGCGTCGGCGTCGGCGCGCGTTCCTCGCGAGAATGGATTACTATATCAAAAAATGATGTAAACATTTTATTGAGACGTATTTTGGGTTATAAATTCTTTTATATGGTTTAATATTTCCTTTGATTTGAAAAGGGTAGAATTGTATTAAGATGATTTAATTGTTTTTTCACCGCCCCCCCAGCCCCCCCCCCACCAAAGGGAAAATTGTGGGGGAGTTGGTGGGGGAGGGGGGGGGGTTGGGGGAGGTGGGGGCGGGGGGGGAGGGGGGTGGTGGGTTGGGGAGGGGGGTTGGGGCGGGGAGAAGGGGAGGGCGGGGGGGGCGGGGGGGGGTGGGGTTGGATGGGTCACCGTAATTGTTGAGTAAGAGGTTTTGGTTGAGTAAGAGCTGTTGAGTAAGAGGTTTTGGTTGAGTAAGAGCTG
>NW_028235238.1:10000-20000 GCF_977035675.1 Penaeus japonicus | reverse complement strand
GCGCCACCCAATTTTATCTCTGCCCGCCTCAATAACTTCCGTTTACATCCGAATCAAAGAGAAGGAGAGAAATTGAAGAGGGAGAAGGGAGCAGGGGGAGGGGAAGAGAGGGGGAGGGGGAAGAGAAGGGGAGGGGAAAGAGAGGGGGAGGGGGAAGAGATGGGGAGGGATAGGGTGAGGGTGAGGGTGAGGGTGAGGGAAGAGAGGGAGAGGGGTAGGGTGAGGGAGAGGGAGAGGGTGAGGGGGAGGGGGAAGAGATGGGGAGGGATAGGGTGAGGGTGAGGGTGAGGGTGAGGGTGAGGATGAGGGAAGAGAGGGAGAGGGGTAGGGTGAGGGAGAGGGTGAGAGTGAGGGTGAGGGTGAGGGTGAGGGTGATGGAGAGAGAGAGGGAGAGGAAGATGGCGTTGGAGAGGTAGAGGGAGAGGGAGGGTGGAGAGTGGGAGAGGGAGTGGGAGAGGGAGGAGGAGAAGGGAGCAGGATGAGGGAAAGGGAGTGGGAGAGGGAGGAGGAGCAGGGAGCAGGGGGAGGGAGACGGAGTGGGCGAGGGAGGGGGAGGTAGACTTTGACTCTGACAAGTTTATTGAGACAAGTGATTACGTACATCTCAAAAGGATGAGGTAACATAGGTTATCCTCACCCCAATCTTAGTCCCTCTTTGGGCTCACATATATTTTACAAAACCTTACAGCTATGTCAACATGTTGAAATATATACAGAACAAAAGCAGAGAGAGAGAGAGAGAGAGAGAGAGAGAGAGAGAGAGAGGAGAATGAACGAGAGAGTGGAGTAGCGGAAGAGAGAGGAGATGAGAGAGAGATGTGGAGAGTGAGAGTGTGTGAATGAGAGAGAGGTGTGAGAGAACGAAGGGAGCGGAAGTGGTGGAGAGACGAGAGGAGAGAGAGAGCAACAGTGTGAGAGAGAGAGCAAGAGAGAGAGGAATGAGATGAGAGAGGAGAGAGAGAAGTTGAGAGAAGGGAGAGAAGGGTGAGAGGAGAGCCAGAGAGAATGAGAGGAGGAAGGAGAGTTTCGATGAGAGAGGCGAGAGAGAGAGATGAGAGATGAATCGAGAGAGAGAGAGAGACGTGACGAGAGAAATATGGAATGAGATGATGAGAATAGAGAGAGAGAGACGAGGAGAGAGAGAGATGAGAGAGAGACGAGATGAAGGTGAGAGAGAATGAGGTGTCTGAGAGAGAGAGGAGATCCGAGAGAGAATGATGAGGAGATTGAGTGAGAGGAAGAGAGGGGGAGAGAGATGATGAGAGAGAAAAGACGAGAGGAGGAGCGGAAGAGAGAGAGAGAGAGAGAATGAGAGTGAGAATAGAGGAGAGAGAGAGGAGGAGAGGAGAGAGTCGTAGAGGAGATAGAACGAGAGAGAGAGAGAGAAGAGAGAGAGAGAGAATGAGAGAGAGAGAGAGGAAGAAGAGAGAGAACGAGATGAGAGGAGAGGAGAGAGGTAGATGAGAGAGAGAGATGAGTGAGACGGCGGAGAGAGACGTGGAGAGAGTAGAGGAGAGTGTGAAGAAGAGAGAGAGAGAGAGAGAGAGAGATGAGAGCAGATGAATGAGATTGATGTGAGAGAGAGAGAGTGAGACGGAGATGAGAGGGAGAGAGTAAAGAGAGAGGAGAGAGAGAGAGGAAGAAAAGAATGAGAAGTAAGTTTAGTCGAGAGAATGAGGAGCAGAGAGAGAGACATGAGAGTGGAAAAGAGAGAGAGAGCTAAATGTGGAAGTTGATGAAAAAGAACATAATGTAAGGAGAGGTAGAGACGGAAGTGAGAGAGAGAGAGAGAGAATTAGAGAGAGAGAGAGAGTAGAATGAGGAGGGAGAGAGTAAGAGAGGGTGAGATATGGAAGAGATTGAGAGGAGAGAGAGAGAGATGAGAGAGAGGAGAATGACGAGAGAGTGAGATGTGAGAGAAAAAGTGAGAGTAAAGAGTAAGGAAGGAGAAATAGAAAGAAGGAGAGAGAGAATGAGAGGTGAGAGAGGTGAGAGAGAGGTGAGTGGAGAGATCGAGAAGATGACGAGAGAGAGAGAGAGAGAAGAATTGAGAGAGAGAGTGAGAGGAGAGAAGAGAGAGAGAGCGAGAGAGAGAGGATGAGAGGAGAGAGAGTGAGAGTGAGAGAGAGAGAGGAGAGTGAGAGAGAGAGAGAGAGATGAGGAGAGATGAGAGTGAGTGAGAGAGAGAATGAGATTGAGGGTGAGAGTGAGATGAGAGAGAGAGGAGAGAGATGACGATTGAGAGAGAAGGATGAGAGAGAGAAGAGAGAGGGAGAGGGAGAGAGAGAGAGGGATTGAGAGAGGGATTGAGAGAGGGATTGAGAGAGAGAGAGAGAGAGAGAGAGAGAGGGAGAGGGAGAGGGAGAGGGAGAGAGAGAGAGAGAGGGAGAGAGAGAGAGAGAGAGAGAGAGAGAGAGAGAATGAGAGAGAGAGAGAGAGAGAGAGAGAGAGAGAATGAGAGAGAGAGACGCGTGTTCTCCTTTTCCTCTCACTCCCCCACCCCCTCCCCCCTCCTTCCCATTCTCCACGCCCCCCCCTCCCTCCATCTTCTTCCCACCCCCCTCTCTCTTTTTACTTTCCCCCCCTTGATGAAGGTCATGTTAGGTCAGGGGGTAGGGGGTAGGGGGTGGGGGCGGGGTTATGGTGCTTTTATCCTCCTTCACTTGGGTTTAGCCTCCCCCCCTCCCCACCCCTCCCCTCCCCTCCCTTTCCCTCCCCTCCCTCCCCTCCCCACCCTTTCCCTCCCCACCCTTTCCCTCCCCTCCCCTCCCTTTCCCTCCCCTCCCTCCCCTATCCTCCATCCCCTCCCCTCCCTTTCCATCCCTTCCCCTCCCCCTCCCCCTATCCCCCCCTCTTTTCATTCTTCACTTTTCTTCGCTTTCTTTTCTTTTCTCTTTTTTTTCGTTCGATTCTCTATTTTTCGTGTTTTCTTCCCTGCTGTTTTTTTTCATTTTCTTTTTTATCAGATTTTCTTCATTTTCTCCTTTTTTATTTTCATTTCTTCTTTTTCTTATTTTCTATTTGTTTTTTTCTTATTTTCTTATTTTCTATCTGTTTTGTTTTTATATTTATTTTTATCTAATTTTCTTGTTTTCTCCATTCTCTTAATATTTTTTTTTTTCAGTTTCATCTAATTATCTTTTGTTTCCTAATTTCCTTTCTTTCTTTTTTTCTCTGTTCTTCCCTTTCCTCTCTTCTCCTCGTCCTTGCTTTATTCTTTCCTTTCTTTCTTCTTTCCTTCTATTTTCCTTTCTTCCCTCCTTTCCTCCCTCCCTCCCTCCCCTCCTTTCTTTTCTTCTTTCCTTCTATTTTCCTTTCTTCCCTCCTTTCCTCTTTCCGTCCTTCCCTCCTTTCTTTTCTTCTTTCCCTTATTCTTTTTTTTTCCTTCTTACTATTCTTCCTTTCCTCCCTCCCTTCCTTCACTCCTTTCTTCCTTCCTTCTTTCTTGCTTTCTCTCCTTCCCTCCTTCCATTCCTCCATCCTTATTCCAATTCCTTTCTTCCTTTATTTCTTCTTTACAAACCCTATTCAGCCTCCCTCTCTCACTATCTTCTCCATTTTTCCTTCCCTACTTCTTCTCCCTTCCCCCCTCTTTCTACCCTCTCCTCCTCTTCCTATCCATCTCTATTTTTCCTTCCCTACATCTCCTTTCTTCCTCTCTCTCTTTCTACCCTCTCCCTCCTTCCCCTCCAATTTTTTACCCTTCCCAACCTCCCCCCTGCTCCATCTCCCCCCTCTCCTTTTACCCCCACTCCCCTCCTTCCCCCTCCTTCCCCATCTTACCCCTTCCCCCACTTCTCCATCTCCCCCCTCCCGTCCTGCCCCCTCCACCCTCCCCCCTTACCGGTGCCCCCTCGGGGTATCCCCCGCCTTGTCCGAAGGAACTATTTCTTAAGCAAATAATTCCCGAGGCGCCGTGTCTTTCCCACCAAATAGTTCCGTGGGTGCGGTGCCACGCTCAGGGGAGGCTGCTTCTTCCTTATTTTAGTATTTTTTTCTTCTCCTTCTTGTCCTTTTTCTTTTTCTTTTTTTTTCCTTTTTTTTCTTCTTCTTCTTGTCGTTTTTTTTCTTCTTCCTTTTTTTTCTTTTTATTCTCCTTCTTGTCGTTTTTCTTCTTCTTCTTTTATTTTTTGTTGTTGTTGTCCTTCTTGTCCTTTTTCTTCTTCTTCTTTTATTTTTCTTTATTCTCCTTCTTATCCTTTTTCTTCTTTTTTTCTTTTTTCTTCTTTTTCTTTTTCTTTTTTTTTTTGTTGTTGTTGTTCTTCTTGTCCTTTTTCTTCTTCTTTTATTTTTCTTTCTTCTTCTTATCTTTTTTCTTCTTTTTTTTTCTTCTTCTTTTTCTTCTTTCTTTTTTTGTCCTTTTGATTTTCTTTCTTCTTCTTCTTGTCCTTTTCCTTCTTTCTTTTGTTATTGTTGTTGTTCTTGTCACTTTTCCTTCTTTTTTCTTTCTTCTTCTTCTTTCTGTTTTTGCTGTTGTTCTTCTTGTCCTTTTTTTGTATTATTATTTTATTCTTATTCTTGCTCTTGTTCTTTTTCGTCTCCTTTTTCTCTTCATTTTTCTTTTTCTTTATTTATTCGTCTTGTACTTCTTGTTTTAAGGCGTTTAATTTAGAGATGAAAAGAGACATGAGATTTTTAAAAATAAAAACTTATTTATCTTATTTTTTTATGTCACGTATTTTAATAAGGTGTCCGGATTCATTCTCGCCGTCACGTCTCATGTTGCACTCGGTATATTCGTGGAAGATAGGAGAGTGGCTTTGGTGATGGGATGTGGTGCTGTTTTGCTCTTTCTCTCTCGTTTTTTTTTTCTCTCTGTCTCTGTCTCTTTCTCTCTCTTTCTTTTTTCTTTTCTTTCTCTTCTCTCTTTTTTCTTTTTCTTTTTCTTTTTCTTCTTTTCTTTTCTTTTCTTTTCTTTTCTCTTCTCTTCTCATCTCTCTCTCTTTCTCTCTTTGTCTCTCTCTTTCTCTCTTTTTTTCTTTCTCTCTGTCTCTCTCTCTCTCCCTCTCTCTCTCTTTCTTTCTCTCTCTCTCTCTCTCTCTCTCTCTCTCTCTCTCTCTCTCTCTCTCTCTCTCTCTCTCTCTCTCTCTCTCTCTCTCTCTCTCTCTCTCTCTCCCTCCCTCTCCCTTCCACTCCATGTAAGCACCCACGCACGCACCTGCAGGCAACTATGCAATCCGTGCAATGCTGCCGTAAGTTAGGAATGCAATGGAGGTTCATTCATCCTGCAACGTTTCGCTTCCCGCAAGCATGTAGGTCATTACAGGTCATTGCAGAAGGGTGGGGGGAGAGGAGGGGGGAGTGGTGTATAGGAGGGGGTAGGGGAGGGGTAGGACGAAGGAGGATGTGAAGGGAAGGGGTGGAAGCTCTGTTTTTCCTCCTTCTCTTCTTGTTTTTATCATCTTTCTCCTTCTCTTATTCGTCTTCCTCCTCCTCCATTTACATCTCCATCTCCCTCCTCCTCCCTCTCTTCTTATTCCTTATACTCCTCCCTCTCCACCTTTTCCTCACTCCTCCTTTTCCTCCATCTCCCTCCTCCTCCTCCTTTTTATCCTCCTCCTTCTCCCTCTCCGCCTTATCCTTCTTATATTTTTGTGTGTATGTGTGTGTGTGTGCGTGTGCGTGTGCATGTGCATGTACATGTGCATGTGCATGTGCATGTGCTTGTGCGTGTGCGTGTGCATGTGCATGTGCTTGTGCGTGTGCGTGTGCATGTGCATGTGCATGTGCATGTGCATGTGCTTGTGCGTGTGCGTGTGCGTGTGCGTGTGCGTGTGCGTGTGCGTGTGCGTGTGTGTGTGTGTGTGTGTGTGTGTGTGTGTGTGTGTGTGTGTGTGCGCGCGCATGCGTGTTCGTGTGTATGTGCATGTGTTTATAAGTCTAAATACTTATGAGCCTCGGTGTACTTCCGAAAGCGAGCGCGCACATAGTAAATGAAAGCAACATGTATATAAGCAAGGTAGTTAAGAACCACGATAGTTAGAAACCGTCTTGTAGATCGAGACCAAAAAAGTTAATAAAAGGACGAAGTTAGGAACGAGGGAAGTTTGGAACGAATGAAGTTAGGAACGAGGAAAGTTAGAAACCAGGGAAGGTGGAAATCAGGAAGCGAGGGACCAAATAAGTTAGAAACCAAATAAATTAGTGACCAAAGGAGTTAGAAACCAAGGAAGTTAGAAACCAAGGAAGTTAGAAACCAGGGAAGTTAGAGATAAAAAAAATGAGGAACCAAAGAAGTTAGGAACCATGGAAGTTAGAAACCAATGAAGTGAGGAACAAAAGAAGATAGGAACTAAATATGTTAGTGACCAAAGAAGTTAGAAACCAATGAAGTTAGAGACCAAAGAGGTGAGGAACCATGGAAGTTAGAAACCAAGGGAACAAGAAACCAAAGAAGTTAGAAACCAAGGGAACAAGAAGCCAAAGAAGTTAGAAACCAAGGGAAAAAGAAGCCAAAGTTAGAAACCAAGGGAACTAGAAACCAAAGAAGTTAGAAACCAAGGGAACAAGAAACCAAAGAAGTTAGAAACCAAAGAAGTTAGAAACCAAGGGAAAAAGAAACCAAAGAAGTTAGTGACCAAGGGAGCAAGAAACCAAAGAAGTTAGAAACCAAGGGAACAAGAAACCAAAGAAGTTAGAAACCAAGGGAACAAGAAACCAAAGAAGTTAGAAACCAAGGGAACAAGAAACCAAAGAAGTTAGAAACCAAGGGAACAAGAAACCAAAGAAGTTAGAAACCAAGGGAACAAGAAACCAAAGAAGTTAGAAACCAAGGGAACAAGAAACCAAAGAAGTTAGAAACCAAGGGAACTAGAAACTAAAGTTAGAAACCAAGGGAACAAGAAACCAAAGAAGTTAGAAACCAAGGGAACTAGAAACCAAAGAAGTTAGAAACCAAGGAACAAGAAACCAAAGAAGTTAGAAACCAAGGGAACTAGAAACCAAAGAAGTTAGAAACCAAGGGAACTAGAAACTAAAGAAGTTAGAAACCAAGGGAACTAGAAACCAAAGAAGTTAGAAACCAAGGGAACAAGAAACCAAAGAAGTTAGAAACCAAGGGAACTAGAAACCAAAGAAGTTAGAAACCAAGGGAACTAGAAACCAAAGAAGTTAGAAACCAAGGGAACTAGAAACCAAAGAAGTTAGAAACCAAGGGAACAAGAAACCAAAGTTAGAAACCAAGGGAACTAGAAACTAAAGTTAGAAACCAAGGGAACTAGAAACCAAAGAAGTTAGAAACCAAGGGAACAAGAAACCAAAGAAGTTAGAAACCAAGGGAACTAGAAACCAAAGAAGTTAGAAACCAAGGGAACTAGAAACCAAAGAAGTTAGAAACCAAGGGAACTAGAAACCAAAGAAGTTAGAAACCAAGGGAACTAGAAACCAAAGTTAGAAACCAAGGGAACAAGAAACCAAAGTTAGAAACCAAGGGAACTAGAAACCAAAGAAGTTAGAAACCAAGGGAACAAGAAACCAAAGAAGTTAGAAACCAAGGGAACTAGAAACCAAAGAAGTTAGAAACCAAGGGATCTAGAAACCAAAGAAGTTAGTGACCAAAGAAGTGAGGAACCATGGAAGTTAAAAACCAAGGAAGTTAGAAACTACGGGAACTAGAGAGAGATGGAGAGAGAAAGAGAGAGAGAGAGAGAGAGAGAGAGAGTAGGAGGTGCTCTATTTTATTCTCGTGTTTTTTTTTTTTTATGGCGCTATATATATATATATATATATATATATATATATATATATATATATATATATATATGTATATATATATATTTTTTTTTTCTTTTCTTTTCTTTTCTTTAAGTTGTTTCCAGCTTTGTTTCTATTCTTATTTTTATTTTCTCTAATTTTTTTTTTGTTTTGTTTTTCCTCAGTGTCTATCTTTTTTTTTTTTCATTTTTGCCTTTTTTTCTTCTTCTTTTTCTCTTCCTTTTCTTCCATCTTACTCTTTTCTTTCATTCGTCTTCCATATTTTTTTCTTTAGCTTTTCTTCGTTTTATTATTCCATTTTCCTCTTTCTTCCCCTATCCTTTATTTTTCTTCTTCATTCTTTACTCCTGCCTTTTCTTCTCTTCCATTTTTTCCGCTTCCATTTTCTTCTTCTTTTCTATTTTTCTTTTCCTTTTTTCCACAACCCCCCCCCAAAAAAAAAAAAAAAAAAATCCTCATGTGTCTCTTCTTCTCTTCTTTTTCTTCTTCTTCCTTCCTTTTCCACGTCTAAAAAATAATCAAATTCTCTTGTGCTACTTCATCTCTTCCATTTTTTCCTCTTCCATCTTATCCTTCTCTTCTATTTTTCTTTTCCTTTTTCTTCTCTTCTTTCCTTCTTTTCCTTTTCCTTCCTTTTCCACGTCTAAACAATAATCAAATTCTCAAGAGCAGATTATGCATGATGAGCCCTTGTTCATGGAGGAAAGTTTGTCTTTTCTCTTCCCTCTCTTCTGTGTCTGTCTGTCTGTTTGACTTTTTTCTTCCCTCTCTTCTGTGTCTGTCTGTCTGTTTGACTTTTCTTCCCTCTCTTCTGTGTCTCTGTCTGTTTGACTTTTTTCCTCCCTCTCTTCTGTGTCTGTCTGTCTGTTTGACTTTTTTCTTCCCTCTCTTCTGTGTCTGTCTGTCTGTTTGACTTTTTTCTTCCCTCTCTTCTGTGTCTGTCTGTCTGTTTGACTTTTCTTCCCTCTCTTCTGTGTCTCTGTCTGTTTGACTTTTTTCCTCCCTCTCTTCTGTGTCTGTCTGTCTGTTTGACTTTTTTCTTCCCTCTCTTCTGTGTCTGTCTGTCTGTTTGACTTTTTTCTTCCCTCTCTTCTGTGTCTGTCTGTCTGTTTGACTTTTCTTCCCTCTCTTCTGTGTCTCTGTCTGTTTGACTTTTTTCTTCCCTCTCTTCTGTGTCTGTCTGTCTGTTTGACTTTTTTCTTCCCTCTCTTCTGTGTCTCTGTCTGTTTGACTTTTTTCTTCCCTCTCTTCTGTGTCTGTCTGTCTGTTTGACTTTTTTTTTGTCTGTGTCTGTCTGACTCTTTTTTGTCTGTGTATCTTTCTCGCTCTCCATTTCACTCTGTCTCTTTCTCACCCTCCCCCCCCCCCTTCTCTCTCTGTCTCTTTGTCTCCCTGTCTCTATGTCTCTCTCTTTCACTCTCTCTCTCTCTCTCTCTCTCTCTCTCTCTCTCTCTCTCTCTCTCTCTCTCTCTCTCTCTCCCTCCCTCCCTCATTCTCTCCCTCCCTCCCTCTCCCTCTCCCTCCCTCCTCTCTCTCTCTCTCTCTCCATCTCCCCTTCCATCTCTCTTTCTCTCTCATTTCGCTTTGATCACTGCAAACACGACACATGTCTATATTAACATTTTTTTTTTCCATTTTCCATTTCCTCGAGCTGCTCTATTTACCTCGCTCGTTTCCCTTCATTGTTGCAAAGTGTGAAGGAACAAAACCTAGCTTTTTTTTTAGAATTACTGAGTCTCATTAGCTATGTATATATATAAAAAATAAAAGGTTAAAAGCAGAAAAAACATAGATATAGATATCTTTTTGTGGGTTTTGGTATTTTGGAGTTTTTGAAGATTTTTTTTGTTTTCTTGTTATGTTTTTGTTCAAGGTGATGCTGCTTATCATTATCTTCGTCATTATTTATTTATTATTATTATTATTATCATTATTATTATTATTGTTGTTATTATCATCATTATCATTATTATTATTATCATTCTCATTCTCAGTATCATTAGCGTTATCATCATCATCATTATCATCATTATCTTTGTCTTATCATTATTGTTTTTTGTTATTCATATTACCATTGTTATTATTTTTATTGTTATTATTACTATCATCATCTTTCTCTATCATTATCAATATCATTATTATTATTAGTGTTGTTATTATTGTTCTTGTTGCTGTTATTATTATTATCATCATCATTATCATTATTACTATTTTTATTATCCTTATTATTATCTTTTTTATTATTGTTACTATTATCATCATTATCATTATTATAATAAGCACTATC
>NW_028235237.1:0-13843 GCF_977035675.1 Penaeus japonicus | reverse complement strand
TTTTAATTTTTATAACTAGCTTGGCCCCTATACGCATTATTTTAGTACATTATTAAGCTAATACATATATCTTACAGCTCTTTGCGCGAACTATTGCCTAGTATCATTCGCGTATTTCCGACTCCACATCCCTATTTAGATTAAATTTTCATTGGCGACATCAACCCGATTTCTAAGTTGAAATCAGTTTTCGCTATCATCTATTTATATTGTTAGTTAAGGTCCCTTTCGCTAAACTGTTATGTAATCCATCGATATTTTCTATGTAATAAATATGTCACTTCTTGAAATTGATCGGCACGGTTCTAAGGTGAACTCTGTGGAGCAAAGGCCAACAACTCTCAAGTTTCATTTCATTTTTAACATGTAATGTCATATTATTCTGTTATTTAATGATTACGGTATTTCTGCACATAATAAACGAAATCTACCTGTGAAAGTGTTTCTTCTGAATCCTATGTTTTTAAATACCGAGAGAATTATTATTATTTTACAAGTTTGTATATTCCATTTTAAATTATTTAATTTGTTTCTCATTGTGGGATACTTTGGGCTGAAGGAGGATACGAAATACTTTACCTTAAAACTGGAAAAAAAAGAATTAATCGTGTCAAATTTGGGATTTGAAACGAAGAGATCAATTTCAGCTTTCCATCTGAAGAGAATTACATCACCTAATATTCCTTAACATCCGAATATAAAGATTAACTTGAATTCTGTATCTGGAAAAGAAAAAAAGATATTAACAATAGTATAATAATACAACTCTATCTTGATAATACATACTGGCAGGTTGAGCATACGTTAAAATAATTATCAAATTAAATCTATTGCACCAGTATATGTGAATGAGCGATGGGTATACTCCTGGCCTATTGATTTATAAATTATTAAAAAGAAACTTGGTCACAGAAGAAACTTATGTACTTAGCTGGAAGCTGGTTTCATTGTTTTTAAAGGTTTGGATTACTACTTACCTGAGAGTTGAAGTCGCCTCAGATGATGGACTCTAGGATTACTATTTACCTATGGTTGAAATCTCCAGCTACATGTTGATTACTCTGAAGACTCGCACATATATGAATAATTAGTACACATCGAGTCGGTTTAAGCACGCAGTCTCTCAACTGTTTACTCACTCACACATTCGTTCAGTTATTCGTTCATACATTCACATATCTAATACACCCACCACGCCCCCTCGGTTCGCACGCTACCAAACCACTTTCATACACGCATATTATACACACATACATCCACGCCCACACTCCTGTTTTTCCCTTACACTCTCTTGCACACGATTCTTACACCCCCACACACACATGACGTTCCCAGACGTATAACTGGGTGGTGGCAGCAAAGGAAGAGTGACGTGCCAAGCGGGCTAATTCTATGCATATACTCATCATCACACATCTCCATATTATACTCATTTGGCATTGAGCCATTCCACTGTCATTAAGTATATCTGCACACTACATTTAGTGGTAGGCAGGACGTCTATTTGGTATTCAACGGCACTACGCCTATTCGCCACGGGTATAGGGCGTCCCGCACTACTACACCCTTAATTATTGCGAAATATGCAATACCTTGCATAGCAATAGGCTCAATGATGCAAATGACTTAAATAACAGGAAATAATGCGAATATCAGCAAAATGCAGCGCCCTCTTGCATTTCCCTTAATTATTGCGAAATATGCAATACCTTGCATAGCAATAGGCTCAATGATGCAAATGACTTAAATAACAGGAAATAATGCGAATATCAGCAAAATGCAGCGCCCTCTTGCATTTCCCTTAATTATTGCGAAATATGCAACGTAAAAAAAAAAGAATAAATGATGAAAATGCCTAGAAAGTGATAGAATTACGCTACTCTGGCTAAAATCGCAGTGTTTTGCGAAAAAACACAGGAAATAATCAGCAAACTGCAGCGCCCTCTAGCATTTCCCTCTAGCATTTCCCTTAATTATTGCGAAATATGCAATACCTTGCATAGCAATAGGCTCAATGATGCAAATGACTTAAATAACAGGAAATAATGCGAATATCAGCAAAATGCAGCGCCCTCTTGCATTTCCCTTAATTATTGCGAAATATGCAACGTAAAAAAAAAAGAATAAATGATGAAAATGCCTAGAAAGTGATAGAATTACGCTACTCTGCCTAAAATCCCAGTGTTTTGCGAAAAAACACAGGAAATAATCAGCAAACTGCAGCGCCCTCTAGCATTTCCCTTAATTATTGCGAAATATGCAATACCTTGCATAGCAATAGGCTCAATGATGCAAATGACTTAAATAACAGGAAATAATGCGAATATCAGCAAAATGCAGCGCCCTCTTGCATTTCCCTTAATTATTGCGAAATATGCAACGTAAAAAAAAAAGAATAAATGATGAAAATGCCTAGAAAGTGATAGAATTACGCTACTCTGGCTAAAATCGCAGTGTTTTGCGAAAAAACACAGGAAATAATCAGCAAACTGCAGCGCCCTCTAGCATTTCCCTTAATTATTGCGAAATATGCAATACCTTGCATAGCAATAGGCTCAATGATGCAAATGACTTAAATAACAGGAAATAATGCGAATATCAGCAAAATGCAGCGCCCTCTTGCATTTCCCTTAATTATTGCGAAATATGCAACGTAAAAAAAAAAAAGAATAAATGATGAAAATGCCTAGAAAGTGATAGAATTACGCTACTCTGGCTAAAATCGCAGTGTTTTTTCGAAAAAACACAGGAAATAATCAGCAAACTGCAGCGCCCTCTAGCATTTCCCTTAATTATTGCGAAATATGCAATACCTTGCATAGCAATAGGCTCAATGATGCAAATGACTTAAATAACAGGAAATAATGCGAATATCAGCAAAATGCAGCGCCCTCTTGCATTTCCCTTAATTATTGCGAAATATGCAACGTAAAAAAAAAGAATAAATGATGAAAATGCCTAGAAAGTGATAGAATTACGCTACTCTGGCTAAAATCGCAGTGTTTTGCGAAAAAAACATAATCATCAAACGTGCAGCGCCCTCTAAGCATTTCCCTTAATAATTGCAAAAAATGCAATACCTTGCATAGCAATAGGCTCAATGATTAATGAATGAATGACTTAGATAACAGGAAATAATGCGAATATCAGCAAAATGCAGCGCCCTCTTGCATTTCCCTTAATTATTGCGAAATATGCAACGTAAAAAAAAAAAATAAATGATGAAAATGCCTAGAAAGTGATAGAATTACGCTACTCTGGCTAAAATCGCAGTGTTTTGCGAAAAAAAACACAGGAAATAATCAGCAAACTGCAGCGCCCTCTAGCATTTCCCTTAATTATTGCGAAATATGCAATACCTTGCATAGCAATAGGCTCAATGATGCAAATGACTTAAATAACAGGAAATAATGCGAATATCAGCAAAATGCAGCGCCCTCTTGCATTTCCCTTAATTATTGCGAAATATGCAACGTAAAAAAAAAAAAAGAATAAATGATGAAAATGCCTAGAAAGTGATAGAATTACGCTACTCTGGCTAAAATCGCAGTGTTTTGCGAAAAAACACAGGAAATAATCAGCAAACTGCAGCGCCCTCTAGCATTTCCCTTAATTATTGCGAAATATGCAATACCTTGCATAGCAATAGGCTCAATGATGCAAATGACTTAAATAACAGGAAATAATGCGAATATCAGCAAAATGCAGCGCCCTCTTGCATTTCCCTTAATTATTGCGAAATATGCAATGTAAAAAAAAATAACAGGAAATAATGCGAATATCAGCAAAATGCAGCGCCCTCTTGCATTTCCCTTAATTATTGCGAAATATGCAACGTAAAAAAAAAGAATAAATGATGAAAATGCCTAGAAAGTGATAGAATTACGCTACTCTGGCTAAAATCGCAGTGTTTTGCGAAAAAACACAGGAAATAATCAGCAAACTGCAGCGCCCTCTAGCATTTCCCTTAATTATTGCGAAATATGCAATACCTTGCATAGCAATAGGCTCAATGATGCAAATGACTTAAATAACAGGAAATAATGCGAATATCAGCAAAATGCAGCGCCCTCTTGCATTTCCCTTAATTATTGCGAAATATGCAATACCTTGCATAGCAATAGGCTCAATGATGCAAATGACTTAAATAACAGGAAATAATGCGAATATCAGCAAAATGCAGCGCCCTCTTGCATTTCCCTTAATTATTGCGAAATATGCAACGTAAAAAAAAAGAATAAATGATGAAAATGCCTAGAAAGTGATAGAATTACGCTACTCTGGCTAAAATCGCAGTGTTTTGCGAAAAAACACAGGAAATAATCAGCAAACTGCAGCGCCCTCTAGCATTTCCCTTTATTATTGCGAAATATGCAATACCTTGCATAGCAATAGGCTCAATGATGCAAATGACTTAAATAACAGGAAATAATGCGAATATCAGCAAAATGCAGCGCCCTCTTGCATTTCCCTTAATTATTGCGAAATATGCAACGTAAAAAAAAAAAGAATAAATGATGAAAATGCCTAGAAAGTGATAGAATTACGCTACTCTGGCTAAAATCGCAGTGTTTTGCGAAAAAACACAGGAAATAATCAGCAAACGTGCAGCGCCCTCTAGCATTTCCCTTAATTATTGCGAAATATGCAATACATTGCATAGCAATAGGCTCAATGATGCAAATGACTTAAATAACAGGAAATAATGCGAATATCAGCAAAATGCAGCGCCCTCTTGCATTTCCCTTAATTATTGCGAAATATGCAACGTAAAAAAAAAAAAAGAATAAATGATAAAACTGCCAAGAAGGTGTAAGAATTACGCTACTCTGGCTAAAATCGCAGTGTTTTGCGAAAAAACACAGGAAATAATCAGCAAACTGCAGCGCCCTCTTGCATTTCCCTTAATCATTGCGAAATATGCAATACCTTGCATAGCAATAAGCTCAATGATGCAAATGACTTAAATAACAGGAAATAATGCGAATATCAGCGCCCTCTTGCATTTCCCTTAATTATTGCGAAATATGCAACGTAAAAAAAAAAGAATAAATGATGAAAATGCCTAGAAAGTGATAGAATTACGCTACTCTGGCTAAAATCGCAGTGTTTTGCGAAAAAACACAGGAAATAATCAGCAAACTGCAGCGCCCTCTAGCATTTCCCTTAATTATTGCGAAATATGCAATACCGTGCATAGCAATAGGCTCAATGATGCAAATGACTTAAATAACAGGAAATAATGCGAATATCAGCAAAATGCAGCGCCCTCTTGCATTTCCCTTAATTATTGCGAAATATGCAACGTAAAAAAAAAAGAATAAATGATGAAAATGCCTAGAAAGTGATAGAATTACGCTACTCTGGCTAAAATCGCAGTGTTTTGCGAACTGCAGCGCCCTCTAGCATTTCCCTTAATTATTGCGAAATATGCAATACCTTGCATAGCAATAGGCTCAATGATGCAAATGACTTAAATAACAGGAAATAATGCGAATATCAGCAAAATGCAGCGCCCTCTTGCATTTCCCTTAATTATTGCGAAATATGCAACGTAAAAAAAAAAAGAATAAATGATGAAAATGCCTAGAAAGTGATAGAATTACGCTACTCTGGCTAAAATCGCAGTGTTTTGCGAAAAAACACAGGAAATAATCAGCAAACTGCAGCGCCCTCTAGCATTTCCCTTAATTATTGCGAAATATGCAATACCTTGCATAGCAATAGGCTCAATGATGCAAATGACTTAAATAACAGGAAATAATGCGAATATCAGCAAAATGCAGCGCCCTCTTGCATTTCCCTTAATTATTGCGAAATATGCAACGTAAAAAAAAAAGAATAAATGATGAAAATGCCTAGAAAGTGATAGAATTACGCTACTCTGGCTAAAATCGCAGTGTTTTGCGAAAAAAACACAGGAAATAATCAGCAAACTGCAGCGCCCTCTAGCATTTCCCTTAATTATTGCGAAATATGCAATACCTTGCATAGCAATAGGCTCAATGATGCAAATGACTTAAATAACAGGAAATAATGCGAATATCAGCAAAATGCAGCGCCCTCTTGCATTTCCCTTAATTATTGCGAAATATGCAACGTAAAAAAAAAAAAGAATAAATGATGAAAATGCCTAGAAAGTGATAGAATTACGCTACTCTGGCTAAAATCGCAGTGTTTTGCGAAAAAAACACAGGAAATAATCAGCAAACTGCAGCGCCCTCTAGCATTTCCCTTAATTATTGCGAAATATGCAATACCTTGCATAGCAATAGGCTCAATGATGCAAAGGACTTAAATAACAGGAAATAATGCGAATATCAGCAAAATGCAGCGCCCTCTTGCATTTCCCTTAATTATTGCGAAATATGCAACGTAAAAAAAAAAGAATAAATGATGAAAATGCCTAGAAAGTGATAGAATTACGCTACTCTGGCTAAAATCGCAGTGTTTTGCGAAAAAAAAAACACAGGAAATAATCAGCAAACTGCAGCGCCCTCTAGCATTTCCCTTAATTATTGCGAAATATGCAATACCTTGCATAGCAATAGGCTCAATGATGCAAATGACTTAAATAACAGGAAATAATGCGAATATCAGCAAAATGCAGCGCCCTCTTGCATTTCCCTTAATTATTGCGAAATATGCAACGTAAAAAAAAAAAAGAATAAATGATGAAAATGCCTAGAAAGTGATAGAATTACGCTACTCTGGCTAAAATCGCAGTGTTTTGCGAAAAAACACAGGAAATAATCAGCAAACTGCAGCGCCCTCTAGCATTTCCCTTAATTATTGCGAAATATGCAATACCTTGCATAGCAATAGGCTCAATGATGCAAATGACTTAAAAAACAGGAAATAATCAGCAAACTGCAGCGCCCTCTAGCATTTCCCTTAATTATTGCGAAATATGCAATACCTTGCATAGCAATAGGCTCAATGATGCAAATGACTTAAATAACAGGAAATAATGCGAATATCAGCAAACTGCAGCGCCCTCTTGCATTTCCCTTAATTATTGCGAAATATGCAACGTAAATAAAAAAGAAGAAAAGATGAAAATGCCTAGAAAGTGATAGAATTACGCTACTCTGGCTAAAATCGCAGTGTTTTGCGAAAAAACACAGGAAATAATCAGCAAACTGCAGCGCCCTCTAGCATTTCCCTTTATTATTGCGAAATATGCAATACCTTGCATAGCAATAGGCTCAATGATGCAAATGACTTAAATAACAGGAAATAATGCGAATATCAGCAAAATGCAGCGCCCTCTTGCATTTCCCTTAATTATTGCGAAATATGCAACGTAAAAAAAAAAAGAATAAATGATGAAAATGCCTAGAAAGTGATAGAATTACGCTACTCTGGCTAAAATCGCAGTGTTTTGCGAAAAAAACACAGGAAATAATCAGCAAACTGCAGCGCCCTCTAGCATTTCCCTTAATTATTGCGAAATATGCAATACCTTGCATAGCAATAGGCTCAATGATGCAAATGACTTAAATAACAGGAAATAATGCGAATATCAGCAAAATGCAGCGCCCTCTTGCATTTCCCCTAATTATTGCGAAATATGCAACGTAAAAAAAAAAAAGAATAAATGATGAAAATGCCTAGAAAGTGATAGAATTACGCTACTCTGGCTAAAATCGCAGTGTTTTGCGAAAAAACACAGGAAATAATCAGCAAACTGCAGCGCCCTCTAGCATTTCCCTTAATTATTGCGAAATATGCAATACCTTGCATAGCAATAGGCTCAATGATGCAAATGACTTAAATAACAGGAAATAATGCGAATATCAGCAAAATGCAGCGCCCTCTGCATTTACCCTTTGTCCGGCGGGTCTACGCGCGCGAACCATGCCAAATCGCCCCTCGATTACTTACATAAAGGTGCGCCCAGCCTCAAGTAAGAGGAAATTGAACGCCATGACTTTGCATGATCGTATCATTAGCGAGGAAGCAATATTGAAACACCATGACCCCTGTCAACCCCTTTGCGACATCGAGTGACGTTAATACGACTCTGCGCCGCTTCATCAATTCGCTGCTTCCGGTCGACGTAGCATCAATACAAAGTTGGGGGGGGGGGGGGATCCTTATCAACCTGGAACGATAACAGCCATTCCAGCATCTCAATATCCCCCGAGGGCCTAAAAGATGAATATAACATTGAGTTGCCAGTTGCCAGATGCCCACCAGAATCTACGCTGCACTTCTATCTGCTTCTTCCTATAACGACGTAAATCGCTTTGGGCCGCGCCGCATCGTCATCTTTTTAAATGTTTATCAAATATTTTTTAGGAATGTAAGGAGTTTTTCAATACAATGCTAGATACATATTGTGTTGATGTCAAGGCAATACTAATCTTTTGTACACAAAACATTCTAGCGTTTATTGCAAATAAAAAGGTCGGGAAGTTGTTTCTTAAGCAGCAGCCATCTTTAGACTTTTCATCGGTTTTTGCATTTTTACTTATTTTTTCAGTTTAAGAGCTTTTACTCCTATTTAGCGTATATTAATCCCGAACATTCTTTTGTTTACATTCGTTTGTTTTTATTCTCGTTAATTCTTACCTCTGCGTTTTAAGAGTCATTTTTATTTTTCACTAATTCCATTTTAAGAACAGTATTTCATTTTTAGTTATTTTACGTGTTTATTTACCTTTACATAGTATTTTAAGATAACTCGAAAGCTCTGTATATAAGAGCTGCCACGTGGGCTTCCAGCCTTTGTTCAACACGCTTGTCTTGTCAGAAAGCTCTGTTCTCTCTCTTCGAGTACCCTGGCTGATTTTTCCATCTCGTCCAGCAACCAGATAAGTTATTGGTCGAGTACAGTTGTGAAATTCAGGTCGACAGTGGTGATTATTGCATCAAAATTAACGCCAGGTATAACATAGACAAAGTGCCTTTTTTTTACTTTATTCGTGACTAAATTCTGCAGAAAACTATATATTGTGGTGTCATCTATGTGACTGCGTCAATTCGCCATATTTCATTTATATTAGTCAAGCTAATAATTCGTTTCTTTTAATTGTTTATAACTGCTTGCCCCTATACGCAGTTATTTTAGTACAATTATTAAGTTAATCTATATTCAGTCTTTAGGATATTGCCTAGTATCATTCCGGTATTTCCGCCTCCACATCCATTTTAGATTAATTTTATTGGGGCGACATCAACCCCGATTTCTAAGTTGATTCGTTTCGCTATCTATCTATTTTTATTGTTAGTTAAGGTCCCTTTTGCTACTGTTTGTATACCATCGGATATTTCTATGTATATATGTCACATCTTGAACGGTGTCTAAGAGTGAACGTCTGTGGAGCAAAGGCCAACAACTATAAAGTTCATTTATTTTTACATGTATGTCAATTATTCTGTTATTTAATGATTACGGTATTTCTGCACATAATAAACGAAATTACCTGTGAAGTGTTTCTGAATCATATGTTTTAAATACCGAGTGAATTATTATTATTTTAAAGTTTGTATATTCATTTTAAATTATTTTAATTTGTTTCTCATTGTGGATACTTTGGCTGAAGGAGGATACGAAATACTTTACCTTAAAACTGGAAAAAAAAAGTATTAATCTGAATATTGTATTTGAAACGAAGAGATCAATTTCAGCTTTCCATCTGAAGAGAATTATTCAAATATTCTATCCGAATATAAAGATTAACTTGAATTCTGTATCTGGAAAAGAAAAAAAGATATTAACAATAGTATAATAATACAACTCTATCTTGATAATACTGGCAGGTTGAGCATACGTTAAAATAATTATCAAATTAAATCTATTGCACCAGTATATGTGAATGAGCGATGGGTATACTCCTGGCCTATTGATTTATAAATTATTAAAAAGAAACTTGGTCACAGAAGAAACTTATGTACTTAGCTGGAAGCTGGTTTCATTGTTTTTTAAAGGTTTGGATTACTACTTACCTGAGAGTTGAAGTCGCCTCAGATGATGGACTCTAGGATTACTATTTACCTATGGTTGAAATCTCCAGCTACATGTTGATTACTCTGAAGACTCGCACATATATGAATAATTAGTACACATCGAGTCGGTTTAAGCACGCAGTCTCTCAACTGTTTACTCACTCACACATTCGTTCAGTTATTCGTTCATACATTCACACATCTCATACACCCACCACGCCCCCTCGGTTCGCACGCTACCAAACCACTTTCATACCCATATTATACACACATACATCCACGCCCACACTCCTGTTTTTCCCTTACACTCTCTTGCACACGATTCTTACACCCCCACACACACATGACGTTCCCAGACATATAACTGGGTGGTGGCAGCAAAGGAAGAGTGACGTGCCAAGCGGGCTAATTCTATGCATATACTCATGATCACACATATTATACTCATTTGGAATTGAGCCATTGCACTGTCATTAAGTATATCTGCACACTACATTTAGTGGTAGGCAGGACGTCTATTTGGTATTCAACGGCACTACGCCTATTCGCCACGGGTATAGGGCGTCCCGCACTACTACACCCTCTTGCATTTTTCCCTTAATTATTGCGAAATATGCAACGTAAAAAAAAAAAAAAAGAATAAATGATGAAAATGCCTAGAAAGTGATAGAATTACGCTACTCTGGCTAAAATCGCAGTGTTTTGCGAAAAAAACACAGGAAATAATCAGCAAACTGCAGCGCCCTCTAGCATTTCCCTTAATTATTGCGAAATATGCAATACCTTGCATAGCAATAGGCTCAATGATGCAAATGACTTAAATAACAGGAAATAATGCGAATATCAGCAAAATGCAGCGCCCTCTTGCATTTCCCTTAATTATTGCGAAATATGCAACGTAAAAAAAAAAAAAAGAATAAATGATGAAAATGCCTAGAAAGTGATAGAATTACGCTACTCTGGCTAAAATCGCAGTGTTTTGCGAAAAAAACAGGAAATAATCAGCAAACTGCAGCGCCCTCTAGCATTTCCCTTAATTATTGCGAAATATGCAATACCTTGCATAGCAATAGGCTCAATGATGCAAATGACTTAAATAACAGGAAATAATGCGAATATCAGCAAAATGCAGCGCCCTCTTGCATTTCCCTTAATTATTGCAAAATAGGCAACGTAAAAAAAAAGAATAAATGATGAAAATGCCTAGAAAGTGATAGAATTACGCTACTCTGGCTAAAATCGCAGTGTTTTGCGAAAAAAACACAGGAAATAATCAGCAAACTGCAGCGCCCTCTAGCATTTCCCTTAATTATTGCGAAATATGCAATACCTTCCATAGCAATAGGCTCAATGATGCAAATGACTTAAATAACAGGAAATAATGCGAATATCAGCAAAATGCAGCGCCCTCTTGCATTTCCCTTAATTATTGCGAAATATGCAACGTAAAAAAAAAAAAGAATAAATGATGAAAATGCCTAGAAAGTGATAGAATTACGCTACTCTGGCTAAAATCGCAGTGTTTTGCGAAAAAACACAGGAAATAATCAGCAAACTGCAGCGCCCTCTAGCATTTCCCTTAATTATTGCGAAATATGCAATACCTTGCATAGCAATAGGCTCAATGATGCAAATGACTTAAATAACAGGAAATAATGCGAATATCAGCAAAATGCAGCGCCCTCTTGCATTTCCCTTAATTATTGCGAAATATGCAACGTAAAAAAAAAAAAAAGAATAAATGATGAAAATGCCTAGAAAGTGATAGAATTACGCTACTCTGGCTAAAATCGCAGTGTTTTGCGAAAAAAAAAACACAGGAAATAATCAGCAAACTGCAGCGCCCTCTACCATTTCCTTAATTATTGCGAAATATGCATACCTTGATAGCATAGGCTCAATGATGCAAATGACTTAAATAACGGGAAAAATAATGCGAATATCAGCAAAATGCAGCGCCCTCTTGCATTTCCCTTAATTATTGCGAAATATGCAACGTAAAAAAAAAAAGAATATGATGAAAATGCCTAAAAGTGATAGAATTACGCTACTCGGCTAAAATCGCAGTGTTATTGCGAAAAAAACAAGGAATAATCAGCAAATGCAGCGCCCTCTCAGCTTTTCCCCTTAATTATTGCGAAATATGCAATACCTTGCATAGCAATAGGCTCAATGATGCAAATGACTTAAAAAACAAATATGGAATATCAAACTGCAGGCCCTCTGCATTTCCCTTAATTATTGCGAAATATGCAACGTAAAAAAAAAAAAAAATAAATGATAAAAATGCCCAGAAAGTGATAGATTACGCTACTCTGGCTAAAATCGCGTGTTTTGCGAAAAAAACCGGAATAATCACAAACTGAGCGCCTCTGCATTCCCTGATTATGCGAAATATCAATACCTGATGATAGCTCAGATGCAATGACTTAAATAAGGAATAATGAATATCGCAAATGCAGGCTCTTGCCTAATTATTGCGAATATGAAGAAAAAAAAAAAAAAAGAAAAATGGAAAATGCTGAAGAATAGAATACACTCGGCTATCGAGTGTTTGAAAAACGGAAAATCAAAACTGCAGCGCCTGCATTCCCTTATATCGAAAATGCATATCAACAAGTCTGATGCAATACTAAAACAGGAATAAGAATCCAATATTGGAATAGAAGAAAAAAAAAAAAAGATATGAATGCTAAAATGAAGAAACGTCCTGGAAAACGCGGTTTGCAAAAAAAACAGAATATGCAACTGCAGCGCCCTCTTCATTTCTTTAATTATTGCGAATATGCAACCTGCATCATAGGTCAAGATGCAAATGAAAATAAGAAAATATGAAATAAAATGCACGCCTTTGCATCCAATTTGCGAAGCAACTAAAAAAAAAAAGATATGATGAGCTAAAGGAAATTACGTACTTGGCTAAATGCAGTTGCAAAAAAAACCAGAAAACGCAAATGCAGCGCCTCTGCATTCCTTATTGCGAATATGCAATACTTGCAAGCAATGGTCAGATAATATAGTCAGAAAGCAATTCGCAAAAGACGCTCAGCATTTCCTTATTAGCATTCCGTAAAAAAAGAATAAAAGAAAAGCAATGTAAATTAGTACTGGCTAAACGCGTGTTTTGCAAAAACACAGGAATAATCCGAAATGGCCCCTGCATTTCTAATTATGCGAAAATCAAACCTTGCATAGGATGCTCAATGATGCAAATGTAAAACAGAAAATTCCAAATGCAGGCCTTGATTCCTAATTATTGCGAAAATGCATAAAAAAAAAGTAATGATGAAAATGCTAAAGGATAGAATTACAAAAATCGCAGTGTTTGCTAAAAAAAAGAAATAATCCCAACTGCAGCGCTGATTTAAATGCGAAATATGAATACCTTTCATGCTCAAATGCAATGACTTAAATAACGAAAAAGCGAATTCAGCAAATGCAGCGCCTCTTGATTTCCAATATGGAAATAACGTAAAAAAAAAAAGGAAAACCCGAATGAAATACGCTCTGTAAATCGCAGTTTTGCAAAAAAACACAGGAAAAATCGCAATCAGGCCTTAGCATTTCCATATTGCGAATAAATACCTGAATAGGTCAAATGCAGACTTAACAGGATATGCGAATCAGCAATGCACCCCTCTGATTCTTAATTATTGGAAATGCACGTAAAAAAAAGCATTGAGAAATGCTAAAAGTATAGAATACGTACTGAAAATGCATTTTTGAAAAAAAGAATAATGGATATCAGAATGCAGCGCTTAATTCCAATATGCAAATATGCATATTCTAGAAGCTCAATGGCAAAATTAAATACAGAAATAATGCATACAAAACAGGCCTGATTTCCAATAGCGACATATGCACGAAAAAAAAAGATAAATAAAATGCC